>NC_136266.1:188973788-189238788 GCF_964187855.1 Myxine glutinosa
AACGATCATCTCGGCTCCTAGAATTTTTTAATGCTAATTATGACGTCATAGGTCACGTGGTGTGGGCGCCATCTTGTAAAACAAATTCAACTTTTCCCCTCTGTATCTCCGAAACGGCTCAATGGAAAAATTTGAGGAATGGCTCATTCTAAAGAACTCTTCAATGGGAACAAACGACATGTGTATCGAGTATATAAAAAATGCTAACGTTAAGAGGTTAGAATTCGTCAAACAAAAACTTTTCTCCCCCGAAAATGGGATTTTTTTCCCAGATGCTTCGTTAAAAAAAACTCAGAATGAATTTTTTTTCGAAGTCATACGTCACATGGTTCGGCCGCCATCTTGTTTTTCGTGAAAAAACACAAAAAACCCTTTTTCTCCGCAACGGCTGAACGGATCGAGCCCAAACTTGGCATGCATATTCGCATACCCATGACAAACAAAAAAGTCAGCGAGCACGATGTCATCCGACACATGGTTTCAGAGTTATGATGTTTTAAAGCTCAAACTAGAAATGGTATCCCCTCCATAATTTGTGGAGATATCGAGTGGAAACTTTACACAAATGTTCCTCATGGGGTATGTTTCAACGTTACTAGAGATGTTTTGATACGTCACATGGTTTGGCCGCAATAAATAATGGAAGTAAAATTTTAAAAAGCTTGTAACTCTTGAACCACTGCATGGATCGACTTGAATTTTTAATGCAATGTAGCTCTCATCATGCGGAACAAGGGTGCAAAATTTCAAGATGATTGGATGTACGGTCTCGAAGCTATAAGGGTTTATTGTTGAAAGAAGAAGAAACGCACCATTTTGTCCTTCCAGGCCATGTCTCCCAGTGCTATTGCCATTTTAAGTTTTAATTTCCTTTAAAAAACATTTTCTCAGCAATAATAGGGCCGATTGAGATCAAATTTTCACCATAGGAGCGACTCTATCTGTAGAATATTTTAATGGTAATTATGACGTCGCAGGTCACGTGGTTCGGCCGCCATATTGTTTTTCGTGAAAACACGAAAACCCCTTTTTCTCTGCAACGGCTGAACAGATCGAGGCCAAGCTTTGCAAGCAGAATCGCATACCCATGACGAACAAAAACGTCAGTGAGCATGACGTCATGCGTCACATGGTTTCAGAGTTATGACGTTTTTAAGCATGAACCTTTAAAACCTAGCTCCTTCCTCATTTTTGATCCAATCGAGGAGAAACTTCACAGATCTGTTCAGCATGTCAGTCTACTAAAATGTCATTTTAGAATTTGCGATAGGTCACGTGGTTTGGCAGATATCGTTAATTAAACGGAAATATGAAAAAAAAAAAAAAAGGATATCTCTTGAATCGCTTTATTGATCGACGTGAAACTTCATACTGTAGTAGAAGTCATGAAGAGTAACAAGTGTGCAAAATTTCAAGATGATTGGATGTACGGTCTGGAAACTAGAAGTTGTTATTGCCTGAAGAAGAAGAACCACAACACTTTTTTTTGACCAGGCCATGTGACGTAACCACCTCACGAGCTAAGGGTAGCTCGAAATTAAATTGTCTTCGGATTTGGCAGTCGCTAGAGGCTGTTAACATTCGAATGCAACAAATCTGGGCAAATTCTGATGAATTTTCGTGAAACTACACAATATTGTCATTTAAATTGGAAAATAACATTGTAAAACTCTCCGCCGCCTCGGCTTATTTCTCGCTCTGAAGTTCATCCTGTCTTCAATTTTAAGGAGAAAGAGAGGTATCTGCAAGCAATGGTGACCTTTATTTGGTGGAAATCCGAATAAAAATGACGAAGTTATTCAAAATCTAACATTTTAAATGGATCGCATTTCCAAAGTGAATTCTTCCTCAGGTAAAATATCCATGCGTGCAGGCAGACCTTGCGGCGTCCATTTTGCTCCGATTTCAAATCGGATTTCGATTGTCGTATTGCCTCGGATGAGTTAACAAAATACCACAACAAATTTGGTGACAATCATGAAAAATTTGACCAAGTTCGATCGACGGGATACTTCGTTCTTACGCTGACATACGGCACGGGCCACGGATGACGTTCCTCCACGGGTGGCAGATATCGTTAATTAAACGAAAATATTTTTTTTAATGGATGGGGTAGGGGGGATGTGTGTGTTTGTGTGGAGCGGTGTGCGTGTGGGGTGTGTGTGTGTGTGTGTGTGTGTGTGTGTATGTGTCTGGATGTGTGTGTGTGTGGATGTGTGTGTGTGTGTGTGGGTGGGGGGGGGGGATATGTGTGTATGTGGGGGGGGGGGGGTTGGGGTGTATGTGTGGAGGAGGGGGGTTGGATGTGTGTGTGTGTGTGTGTGTGTGTGTGTGTGTGTGTGTGTGTGTGTGTGTGCATGCGTGCGTGCGTGCGTGTAAAAGAGAGAGATAGAATTGTGAGGAACAGAAATGACAAAACGAGGTGTGTGTGTGTGTATGTGTGTGTGTGTGTGTGTGTGTGTGTGTGTGTGTGTGTCTGTGAATGAAAGAGAGGGATAGAATTGTGAGGAACAGAAATGGAAAAAAAGACGTGTGTGTGTGTGTGTGTGTGTGTGTGTGTGTGTGTGTGTGTGTGTGTGTGTGTGTGTGTGTGTGTGTGTGTGTGTGTGTGTGTGTTTGGGTGTGTGTGTGTGTGTGTGTGTATGTTTGTATGTAGGGGGGATGTGTGTGTGTGGGGGGGGGGGGGAGGGATGTGTGTGTTTAGGCGGGGGGTGTATGTGTGTGTGTGTGTGTGTGTGTGTGTGTGTGTGTGTGTGTTTGGAGGGGTGTGCGTTTGGGGGGAGGGGTGTGGGTCAGGGTAGGAGGGATGTGTGTGTGTGTGTGTGTGTGTGTGTGTGTGTGTGTGTGTGTGTGTGTGTGTGTGTGTGTGTGTGTGTGTGTGTCGGGGTTGTATCCAAGGGGGTTGTGTCAAATTTGGCATGTCCAATGAAAGTGGGGTTGTATCAAAAGTGGGGTTGTATCAAAAGTGGGGTTGTATCAAAAGTGGGTGCGAGTAAACCGGTCATCACTGCCAGCAGTTTTAAAGTGGCAGTTCTAGTTATTATTATTATTATTATTATTATTATTATTATTATTATTATTATTATTTTTCCAAAAAAGAGTCACGTACTTTGTGCATGGCCCCTCCCTATGCAATGATTATATATATGGCCTCACCTGCTACCTAAACATTGACTTTTGACGACTACTGATCTCGATATACGAGTGCGGTTGGGGCATCAGTCAGTTACATCCTCCGACATTGTAGAATTGCGTGAGATTGATCAATTGAATGAATGAATGAATGAATGAATGACCGTTTTAAGGCCATTTTTCCCCGCTAGAGCGGGGGTTAGCCTTGCGGGCCCCATGACAATCATGGTTCCCTGTTTGAGGCAATGTTTTTATGGCCGGATGCCCTTCCTGATGCCAACCCTTGGTCACGCTCTTACGATGCGCAGGGATACGGTGTACCTATGCTGAATCGGGGTACACACCGTGATCATTCATCCCAGCAAGCTGGTACTCAATTTGCCGACCTCGGAAGGATGACAGGCTGAGTCAACCCCCCTGGCGTTAATTCAGCGATCGACCGGGATTCGAACCCAGGATCCTAGGATCCCAAGCCGGCACCCTAACTGATAAGCCAACGCCAATTGATCAATTACAATGAAAAAATCAATATATCTTCAAGTAAGTGTTCTTACCTGCTGCACAGTAATGTTGCTGAATCAGAAGCTTGTGCTGATCAATATAGCACACCAATATCTGAACAGCCAGGGAATATATAGCACGATGCATTGTATTGAAATCAAATATACGTCTACAAAATAATTTCTGAAATGCAATTTTTTTCTTCCCTTTATCGCTTCTAAATTCTGTGATTTAATAATTGCCACCACAAATGTCTGATCTCAAAATTGTTTATCCACCTTTTAATCACAATGCGTATTCCCAATTCCTCCCACAGAAATGCTTACTGGATGCGATTATGATTTTGGGTGGTGGTGCAGGATTGTGTGCACTTGTTGGTATGGTACAAGGAAATGAAAAAATGTACCGAGAGTTCATCATGCCGGCAGCGCAACGTTGCCTCGATGCCGAGACCGCTCATCGTCTTTCTATCAGACTGCTGTCGCTGGGACTCGTACCTCGTGCACGTCATCTTGATTCATCCATACTCGTGAGAATGTGTAAACCCTGTTGAGTACATTGGCAGTGAAACTTTACAACATAAAATGTTAAAATGCCAGAATGGGAAGGTTTTGTCAAAAGAGAAAAAGGCTCAGTCCATGGATGGATATTCGATGAGGGTTGGGAGTGTGGAAGGTGGGGAAAGGGGAGGAGAGGGGAAGATGAGGGAGAAAAAGTCTGCCGCTTCCGGTTTTGCCGGCGAGGTTGCGTTTTTTCCAAGCTGTCCATGCTCTCCACGCTATCAAAGTTAAGTAATTGTTCCCATTTGTATTTTTGTCAAAACTGTATTTTTGTGTGTCCCTAGGAAGATCTCGGTGTAAATCGTGTAAACCTGTATAAAATCGTCGGTTATTTCGTGCCGCGTCTTTTGCGGCCTGGTATTTTAAGTTTCCTGCCTTCAGGCTTTGTTTTCTCTCAGCGGTTGTTTGTGGTCCATTTACTTCGTTCCCTCAGTTTTTCCCAGTCTTTTCACCCCATACTTCCTTGTTTAAAATCTCAACTCAAAAAAAAAAAAAAGAAATCCTTCTTTGTTCTTGTTTGTTTGTTCGTTTTTGGACCACGTGTTTCACCCCCATTTCCCCAGATAGTTTTCACGGTTTAGTTTTTAAATGTTTAAACTTTCCCCTGAAGTGCTGTATTCTGTCGTATATTATAACACATTTTTCTTCTTCTTCTTTAAAAGGTTGGTTTCGACTTGCTCACTAAATCTCTTCATTTAAAAAAAATAAAAAATTTCATCTCACTTTCTAAAATTCAAACTCACCCCTCCCCTCCTAATCTTCCCCATCACCCATCCCTTTCAAATTCCCCCCCCCTTGCCCCTTCCCTCCAAAACTCCGCCCTCACCCCTCTCCTCCTAAACTCTCCCCCTCGCCCCTCCCCTCCTAAACTCCCCCGTCACCCATCCGTTTCAAATCCCCCCCATTGCCTCTTCCCTCCGAAACTCCGCCCTCACCCCTCTCCTCCTAAACTCCCCACTCGCCCCTCCCCTCCTAAACTCGCCGCTCCCTTCCTAGACTCCCCCCTCGCTCCTCCCCTCCCAAACTCCCCCCTCACCCCTCCCTTTCAGATCTCCCCACCCTCCTTTTTTCTCCAATTCTCCCCTCTCACCCCTCCCCCTCAAAGCGTCCTCCCTGCTTCTCCTTCCTTCCAACTCTCACCTCCATCTCCCCCAACCTTCTTCCTCGCTCTGCCCCTCCCCGCTGAAACAACACCTAACTGTGCTTCACACAATCACCATAAAACCTTTTGGCCGCCTCATCCTTCCCTTTCTCCTAGCTATTCTGCTATCTCCAACACACGATCAACAGCTCTCCCGAACTCTTCCTTCTCTTCCACATCTTACCTTACCCCTCCCCTCCCCTATCCTGTATTGGATGCTCCCCCTTCCTCTTCATCAACAGAATGGACCTCAAACATCCGGGGCCTTCGCTCAAACTTGACTGATCTCTCCATACAGGTTGCTTCTGACAAACCAAACTTGATCTGCTGAACAGAAACTTTCCTCCTTCATGATGTCTCTGATTCCTTAATAGCTCTTCCTGGTTACTCCCTCCTCCGGTATGATAGATCTGAGCCTCGTCCTGGAGGTGGGGTTGCTATCTTTATCAAAAACTCTCTTCCTCACTCTCCCTGCACTTCCCTCAATCCACCTCACCCCCAGGAGTACCTTTGGCTACAGCTTCGCCTTCGCTCCCACCTTTTGTTAATTTGTGTGTTGTACCATCCACCAAACAGTGATGACTCCATCTACATCTCGCTGTCCGGTAATATGGACCAACTTCTATCTACTCATCCCAACTCTCTCTTCCTCATATGTGGTGATTTAAATTGTCATCATGCCAGCTGGCTGGGTGTGGGTTCCTCTCTCACCAGCCATGGCTTCTCAGCAAAGGAATTCTGCGACTCATTGGGACTGACACAATCTGTCAATTTCCCGACCCGGATCTCAGTCAATGGAGCATCTTCTCTTCCACACTTGGTTATGACAAACTTCCCTGCAAATGTCTGCTGTTCTTCTTCTGCTCCAATCGGTTCATCTGATCATTTGCTTGTTAAAGTGGACATCTCTCTGACCATTCTCAGAGAGCCTCCTCAGGGTCGTCGAGTCTTGCATTTTACTCGGGCCAACAGGCACGGTCTTCAAGTAGCCATCAATCATCTGGACTGGTCTCCCATCTCTACTGCCTCTGACATCAACTCATCCTGGGAATTCTTGCAAAGTAAATTGCTCTCTCTCTCATGCACAGATTTATCCCATCTCGTCTTCAGTTGTCATACCCTTCCTCCCGTCCATGGTACACTGAATCTTGTGGTGAGGCAGTTGCCTTGAAACAACTTGCCTTCGCCTCCTGGAAAGCAAATCCAACGGAAGGAAATCTCATTTCCTTTTTACAAAGCCCGAAACAAGTGTGTGTCCACCCTCGGGAGAGTCAGGAAACAATATATCTCCACTCTCAAGACTGAACTCTCAAACCTGTCTTCCTCTTCCAAATCCTGGTGGTGTCTGGTCAAATCTGTTTCTGGTGTTTGTACCCCTTCCACCTCCCCTCATCCCCCACCTCAAACGGCTACACAGCTGACTCCGCACGTGAAAAAGCTGAATGCCTCAACTCTGTGTTTACCTCAAAATCTTGTGTGCCAAACCCATCCCTCTCTGTACCCACCGTACCCAGTCGTACCCAGCTGCTCCTGGACTCTGTGTCCTTTCCTCCTGACAAGGTGGAAAAGATTCTGTCAATCCTCGACTCTGATTCTGCAGCTGGACCAGACGGCATCAGCCCACGGGTCCTAAAATCCTGCTCTGCCGCTCTTCCACTCCCTCGCTCTGTTCTCTTCACCCTCTCTTTTGCTCAAGGTCATCTGCCAGCATCTTGGAAATCAGCAAACATTACCGCTTTACATAAAAAAGGTGCAAAAACAGATCCTTGAAACTACAGACCAATCAGCCTGCTTCCAATAATGAGCAAAGTCGTGGAATCCATCATTGCTTCAGATATCAAATCTTTCCTCTTCTCCAATGGCTTCATCTCTGATCATCAATTTGGTTTCAGATCAGGTCGCTCTACTCTGGACGTGCTGATTCTGCTGTCTCAACAATGGATCGAGGTCCTTAATGCGAAACAGGAAATCAGGGCTGTCTCCCTTTATGCATCCCGTGCCTTCGATACTGTCTGGCACCTCACCCTGTTCACCAAACTCTCCTCTTATGGTATCCATGGAAATCTCCACGCTTGGCTTGCAGACTTCCTCTCTGGTCATAGTCAGCGTGTGGCCCTGAATGGTTTTCTCTCATCACCCCTTCTTGTTCAGGCTGGAGTTCCTCAAGGCAGTGTTCTGAGCTCTGGGCTTTTTCTGGTCTTCATCAATGATCTCTCTGACTCTCTTGAAAATCCTCTCTGTCTCTTTGCTGATGACTCCACTCTCTGCTGCTCCATACCTCATCCCTCACATTAGCAGTCTGTAGCCTCCTCACTCTCTGTAGACCTGGACAAAATCACAGACTGGTCAAACAAGTGGAACATGTCTTTCAATCCTGACAAATCTCACACTCTTACGATGTCTCTCCGAAAAGACCGACTGGACACCCCTCCCATCCACATTCTGAACAATCCTCTCCAAGAAGTTCTGTCACTCAAGCTTTTGGGTCTCACTATCTGCCATGATCTTTCCTGGGAAAACCACATTTCCAATCTGGCCTCCAAAGCCAGTCGCCGACTGGGCAGTCTCCGTTGTGTGAAGTCCTTCCTTGGCACACATGAGCTCCTCACCATATACAAGGCTTTCATCCGCACCTCAATGGAATACTGTTCTCCCCTCTGGGCCGGTGCTCCTGCCTCACACCTAGCTCGTATTCACACTGTTGAAACCAAAGCTTTCAGAATCATTGGAATCTCCCGCGATGAAGCTATCTCCGAGGGCCTTTCACTCGCTCACTGCAGGCAGGTTTGTGGTCTTTCTGTCTTCTTCTGACTCCTATCTGTCCTAGCTCCCCCAGCTCTCTCTGTGCTCTGTCCCCTAAATATTCCTACAGGTCGCACAAGATCTGCTATTAACCCTCTTCTGGTGAAAATGCCAAAATCGAGACTCTCTATTCACCTTCACTCCTTCATTCCTCTTTACTCCCGCCTCTGGGACAAACTCCCTCACTCTCTTCAATCCCACTCCTCCCTCCAGGTCTTTAAAACAGCTGTTCACCACCATCTCTAACCTTCCCCCATCCAAAATCTTGATCTCTTCTACCCCCGTACATTCACCCCAGATCCACTTTTTTTTTTGAAATCCTGACCTTTCTTTCCTGGAAGTTCTAGCAGAGTCCATGTGTTTTATACCTTTCCCACCCCCACCTCGCCCACCTTCCCATGCCGCCTCCCCCCTAGCCCTCTCCCTCCCTTTATTGTTTGCTTTGTGCGTCCGTTTTTTTTTTTTTTTTGTGATTGGTGTTAGCTCTTACACGAGCCTCAATCTTGTATAAAAAAAAAAGAAAAAAAAAGAAGGGTGGGGCAGGGTGAGGGGGGGGAAAGGAAAAGGTGAGTGACCAAAAATTATCGTGTGTATGTGTGTCTATTTGTAGCTGTGATGGAGGTGCTGGCTCATAATGTAAAGGAGGGTGTACCGTGGGAGTTGTTGTATGCAGATGACCTGGTGTTGATTGCGGAAAGTATGGATGGACTGAAGGAAAAGATGAACAAGTGGAAGGCATGTATGGAGACAAAAGGTCTGAAGGTGAATATCAGAAAGACGAAGGTGATGGCAAGTAGTAAAGCATGTGGTGAGGTGGAAAGAACTGGGAAGTGGCCATGTGCTGTGTGCAGGAAGGGTGTTGGGGTGAACTCCATTCAATGTACAATGTGCGCTGAGTGGGTTCATCAAAAATGTAGTGGTCTGAGAGGGTCATTAACCAGTGTGGCAGCTACATTCAAATGTAAAGTGTGCACAGAGGGAGCTGCAGATGGAGGAAATGTTTAGTTGGATCTTGGAGACGGCGTGAAGCTGGAAGGTGTGAAAACATTTTGCCACCTCGGAGACATGCTGAATGGAGAAGGTGGATCAGACTCGGCAACGGTTGCTGGAGTGAGATGTGCATGGAAGAAGTTTCGGGAACTGAGTGGCATGCTGGTGAGGAGGGGAGTGTCGTTGAAGCTGAAGGGAAAGGTGTATGCTGCAATGCTGCATGTGTGAGAAGTGTTATGATTTATGGGAGCGAGACATGGGTAATGAACGTAGAGCAGCAACGAAGGCTGGAAAGGTTGGAAATGCGAATGGTTCGGTGGATGTGCGGAGTGTCGTTTAGAGAGAGGAAGACAAATGATGAATTGTGAAAGATGATGGGAATAGAGCTTGTGATTGATGCTGTGAAGAGGAACAGGTTGAGATGGTTTGGTCATGTGTTGAGGAAGGATGAAAGTGACTGGTTGAGAAGAGTGATGGAAATGAATGTAGAAGGAAGTAGAGGACGGGGAAGACCAAGAAAGACTTGGCTAAAGATGGTGGAAGAAGAAATGCGGGCAAGGGGGTTAACAAGGGGAGATGCATAAAATAGGGCAAAATGGAGAAGATTGTCATGGGGACCGCAGGCTAACCCCCGCTCTAGCAGGGAAAATGGCCTTAAAATGCCTGTTGTTGTTGTTGTTGTTGTATTGTGTGTGTGTATTTTTAGGTGTGTGTGTGTGTGTGTGTGTGTGTGTGTGTGTGTGTGTGTGTGTGTGTGTGTGTGTGTGTATGTATGTATGTATGTATGTATGTATGTGTTACGGATCCCGGATTTAGAGGAGTTACTATTCATGTCATTGCTTATTAATGTTTATTCTATTAAAGGTTGTTGTGGTTAAAGTGTTAGAGAGGCTCCGGATAACAGGAGACCGGAAACGGGATAGTGAACCAGAAGAAGAAAAAGACACGAGGTCCGGGAGAAGCGGTGATCTTCTTCTTGCTCGCCCAGCTCCGACGCGAGCGGTGTCGATATTGAGCAGTGTGGGGGGACGCTGCGCTTGAAAGCCCATCTGGCGAAAGGAGTTACCTGTGCGGGGTATTTACCGATTACACGTCAAGTTGCCGTGGGTCCGTGCACGGAACCAAGTGTCTGGCACAGTTCGCCTCAACGTCTACAAGGACGTGTACGGGTCGCACCTTGGGCCTCGCGCGCTTTGCAAGCCGCGCTTTGCTTTGCCCGCTTTGCTTGGCAAGGAGGTGTGCGCTGCAGCAGCTGTTCCCGGTACGCGACGTGCACGTTTGGAACACGTCAGCCAGGGGTTCGTTCAACCGCCCGTGTGCGGAGAAGTCGACCTTCACCTTGGTCTGGAGGGGCCCAGAGACATTGTGAGGGACAGTGACCATTGAGGGGTCGTGAGTGGGGAAAGAGGGGGAAATTTATGAGATGGTCATCTTAGTAAGATTGTTGATGGATTGTTGATTGCTGATGATGGATGGAGAATATATTATTAAGTAATCCGGATCCTTGGTGTGGGGTTTCTTATTGACTTGAATTATTGTGTCTTTCATATTGCTTGCGCTACGAAAGCGTATAAATCAGATATCTTTCTGGCGGGGCCCTCCCATGGTCCGGGGGTCACCAAGACCAGGTAGTTACCGGGAGGACCATGTAACAGAACTGGGGGCTCGTCCAATTGAATTCCGGGATCTAAAATTGTATAACATAATAAAATAATAATTTTTATTAATTAAAATTTATTAATTAATTATTAATTGGTAAATTTTTGAGAAATTGTGGTAAAGTCTTGGGTGAAGGTTAACAGGTGTTAACGATAGTCACCATGGCGTTTGTTGCACAGAACTTTGCGGTAACACCTAGTGAGGCACAGTTCCGAGCGTTACTAAAAGCGGACCTCTTGAAATTGGCCAAACATTTTAACTTGGAGGTCCGAACTAATTTGAGGAAGGCAGAGTTGCAGACCATGGTGATACAATCTATGGTGGGATTAGGAACATGGGACGAGTTAGCCTGGCAGTGGCTACCCGAAGAACCAGAAGACGTTGAGCTCCGGAAACTGGAGTTGCAATTACGGAGCCAGGAACGGATCAAAGAAGAGGAAAGGAAAGCAGAAGAGAGGAGAGAAGAGAAACAAGCAGAGGAAAGGAGAGTGGAATGAGAACTCCAGGAAAGGTTAAAAGAAGAAGAAAGGAAAGCAGAAGAGAGGAGAGAAGAGAAACAAGCAGAGGAAAGGAGAGTGGAACGAGAACTCCAGGAAAGGTTAGAAAGGATGAAAACAGAGGAAAGGAAAGCAGAAAAGGAAAGAGCAGAAGAAGAAAGGAAAGCAGAAAAGGAAAGAGCAGAAGAGGAAAGGAAAGCAGAAGAGAGGAGAGAAGAGAAACAAGCAGAGGAAAGGAGAGTGGAACGAGAACTCCAGGAAAGGTTAGCAGAAGAAGAAAGGAAAGCAGAAAAGGAAAGGGCAGAAGAAGAAAGGAAAGCAGAAGAGAGGAGAGAAGAGAAACAAGCAGAGGAAAGGAGAGTGGAACGAGAACTCCAGGAAAGGTTAGAAGGGAGAAAAGCAGAGGAGAGGAGAGCTGCCAGGGAACTCGAAGCAGAGGAGAGAAAAGCCGAAAGGGAGTTGAAGGAACGTGATCTGGCGCTTCAGCAAGAGATTAAATTCAAGGAGCTGGATTTAATGAGAGAACGGGGAGAGGTACCACCCTTGCTGACGGGGTCGACACCTAGCCAGAACACCTGGGAGGTGGGCAGACATGTGAGGCTGGTTCCACCCTTCAGTGAAAAGGAAGTCACTCAATTTTTTCCACACTTTGAGAAAGTGGCTCGACAGTTAAACTGGCCAGAGGAGGCCTGGACCATACTAGTGCAAAGTGTGCTGGTGGATAAAGCTCAAGAGATTTATTTGGCGCTACCAATGGACCAATGTGCAGATTATGAGGTATTGAAGAAGCACATCCTCAAAGCCTATGAGTTGGTTCCTGAAGCTTACCGGCAAAAATTCAGGAATGCCAGGAAGAGGGAGAGTGAGACCCATGTGGAGTTTGCCAGAGTGAAAGAAAACATGTTTGATCGGTGGTGTGAGTCGAAAGGAGTCGGGAACGACTTCGAAGCATTGCATGACCTGATGCTGGTGGAGGAATTTCAACAGTGTGTCCACGAGGACATCAAAGTGTACCTGCAGGAAAAGAAAGTACCAAAGTTGTGGGACGCAGCCACCATGGCAGATGATTATGCCTTAACACACCGGATAGGGGTCCACACACCTAGCTCCTCGCCTAGACTTCAGCAGGGGAGTTATGGAACACCCGGTGCGGAGAACGACAATACATGGCGGCGGCCTCGAGAGGATTATGGGGACAACGCGGATACCCCAATTGTTCGAAATCAGAGGGCTACGGGCCCAAGACAAACTTATTTCCCGGGGGGGGGGGGGGGGCCGAGGCAGACCACGAGTTTTTCCTCCGGGCCTACTTGCGCCTTTTGCAAAAAACTTGGACACTTGATGTCCAGTTGTTACCTCATGAAAAGGGACAACCCAGAGCGGAGTCCGACTATTACAACTCCGAATGCGATGGCTAGCGTAAGAAATCGCCCACAGAAGAGTTACCAACCATTTATTTATGAGGGGTTTGTCTCACTCGAGGGAGACTTGACTAACCCAAGACCTGTTAGGGTATTGAGGGACACAGGAGCCCATCAATCCTTAATGCTTGAAGGCATTTTGCCATTGTCAAAGAGTACCGCAACTGGTGATAGTGTTCGGTTACAAGGGATCGGTGGCTGTGTTAGTGCCCCACTTCATGTCATCCATTTGGAATCCGATTTGGTGTCAGGACCGGTCACCGTCGGTTTACAAGCCACGCTTCCTGTAGAGGGGGTATCTCTGATTATCGGGAATGATTTGGCTGGGGGGCAAATTTATGGTAACCCGAGGGTGGGTAAAGAGCCCCGCGGGGGAAATAACAGCACCCCAGCTCGGGATGGCGACAAAAGTTCCAAGTTATTCATAGGGGGACTGAACTTCAACACAGAGGAAGAAGTTCTGACCTCTGTCTTCAACAGATATGGACCGCTGGTGGAAGTGCGGGTGGTAAAAGACAGGGAAACGCAACGGTCAAGAGGGTTCGGCTTTGTCACGTTTGCAAGCACAAGAGACGCCAGGGAGGCAGAGAAGAATTGGAATGGTAAGGATTTGGAGGGTCGGACCATAACAGTAGGGAAGGCATTTCGTAGGCGTCGAGAGGTCTACAGAAGAGGACCACTTGGCGGTAGTTTTGGGGTTGGCAGCAGCCGATATTACTATGGAGGCTCCCAGAGTTACGGCATCTCCCGAAAGAATGATTGGCAGAGGACTGGCCGAGAAGGAGACCGCCAGTCAGGGGACTGCTGGGACAAGGGGTCCCACCGTAACTGTTAGGAGTCCGGAGAAGTTGAAGCCCTCTATATACGGCGGAGCCGCCGAGCCTGGGCTCCTACACGGGCTAACCGTGAACGCCACGTTCTTAAAAGGCAGCCCGGTAGGGAACGTTCCTACACGGACTAACCGTGAACTCCACGTTCTTAAAGGCGTCCATGTAATGAACTTTCCTCCCCGGACTAACCGTGAACCCCACATTCCTTAAGGTGTCCATGTAGTGAGTACTCAGCTGGGCCTCCATCCAAGAGCAACTAGAAGTGGTTGACGCTTGGTCTAGAGGGAATTACCTTGGAATCTCTGGGGGGTTTTGGTGAAAGTTTGTTGCTTTATTTTTGAGATGCGATAATTGTGCCCGGGGGGAACTGATGATTTGGGGTATCGGGTTGGTTTATCAAAGTTGGCCGGCACAGAAAGTTTTCGCGGGGTTCAAACTTTCTTTCTTGAAGGGGGGGAGTGTTACGGATCCCAGATTTAGAGGAGTTACTATTCATGTCATTGCTTATTAATGTTTATTCTATTAAAGGTTGTTGTGGTTAAAGGGTTAGAGAGGCTCCGGATAACAGGAGACCGGAAACGGGATAGTGAACCGGAAGAAGAAAAAGACACGAGGTCCGGGAGAAGCGGCGATCTTCTTCTTGCTCGCCCAGCTCCGACACGAGCGGTGTCGATATTGAGCAGCGTGGGGGACGCTGCGCTTGAAAGCCCGTCTGGCGAAAGGAGTTACCTGCGCGGGGTAATTACCGATTACACGTCAAGTTGCCGTGGGTTCGTGCACGGAACCAAGCGTCCGGCACAGTTCGCCTCAACGTCTACAAGGACGCGTACGGGTCGCACCTTGGGCCTCGCACGCTTTGCAAGCCGCGCTTTGCTTTGCCCGCTTTGCTTGGCAAGGAGGTGTGCGCTGCAGCAGCTGTTCCCGGTACGCGACATGCACGTTTGGAACACGTCAGCCAGGGGTTCGTTCAACCGCCCGTGTGCGGAGAAGTCGACCTTCACCTTGGTCTGGAGGGGCCCAGAGACATTGTGAGGGACAGTGACCATTGAGGGGTCGTGAGTGGGGAAAGGGGGGGGGAAATTTATGAGATGGTCATCTTAGTAAGATTGTTGATGGATTGTTGATTGCTGATGATGGATGGAGAATATATTATTAAGTAATCCGGATCCTTGGTGTGGGGTTTCTTATTGACTTGAATTATTGTGTCTTTTATATTGCTTGCGCTACGAAAGCGTATAAATCAGATATCTTTCTGGCGGGGTCCTCCCACGGTCCGGGGGTCACCAAGACCAGGTAGTTACCGGGAGGACCACGTAACAGTATGTATGTATGTATGTATATATATATCTCATATATACATATGTATATATATATATATATCTCAATGGAATACTGCTCTCCCCTCTGGGCTGGTGCTCCTGCCTCACACCTAGCTCGTCTTCACGCTGTTGAAACCAAAGCATTCAGAATCATTGGAATCTCCCGCGATGAAGCTAACTCCAAGGGCCTCTCACTCACTCACCGCAGGCAGGTTGGTGGTCTTTCCGTCTTCTACCGACTCCTCTCTGGCCTTGCCCCCCCCAGCTCTCTCTGGGCTCTGTCCCGCAAATATTCCTACAGGTTGCACAAGATCTGCCTGCAACCCTCTTATGGTCAAACTGCCAAAATCAAGACTCTCTGCTCACCTTCACTCCTTCATTCCTCTTTTCTCCCGCCTCTGGAACAAACTCCCTCACTCTCTTCAATCCCACTCCACCCTCCAGGTCTTTAAAACAGCTGTTCAACACCATCTCTTATCTTCCCCCATCCAAAACCTTGATCTTTTCTACCCCCGCTAATTTCACCCCAATTCCACTTTTTTGAAATACCAACTTCTGTCCTGGAAGTCCTTGGTGTCCTTGTGTTTTATACTTCTCCCTCCCCCCCCCCCCCCCTTCCCACGCCTCCTCCCCCCAAGCCCTCTCCCTTCCACACATCTCCCTGCTCTCAAATGTTGTGTTTGTGTGCTTCCCTTTCTCTCCCCATCTTGTTTTCCACTCCCTCTTTTTATATATTTTGTTTGTCTGGTTGATTTGTTTGTGAAGTAAATGTTAGCTCTTTCACGAGCCTCGATTCAGTATACAAAAAAAAATAAAAAAAATAAATAAATCTGTGCAACACCTGTCTTGTCTTGTCCTGTCTTGTCACTGAACTACTCCCTCAAACTTTTATGAAATCGTACCAAACTTCTGGTGTGCACATATCTCTCCCGTCGATATGTCCTCGGGGTATTTTTTTTGAAAAATTTTCAAATTATTTATTAATTTTTTGGGGAATTTTTTCGGGAATTGTTTTTTTTTTCCAACTTCAATTGTTTATAAAAGGTAATATCACGTATATTACAAATACATTTGTGCATTATGATTGTTTGAATTATGATTGGTGTAAACCATGACAAAACGGCAACTCAGGTACAGTCATTTATCCATATATCGACACATCTGGGCAGTGTCTGTGTTGTCACTTAACGACTCCCTCAAACTTTTGTTTCCATGGTTGTGAAGTGTTTTTAATAACGTGGTGGTGGTTTTGAATTATGTGGTGGTGAGGTGTTTTTAATCACGTGGCTGTGAGGTGTTTTTAATTTCATGTTTCGTGGCTGTGAAGTGTTTTTAATTTCGTGGCTGTGAAGTGTTTTTAAATTCGTGTTTCGTGGCTGTGAAGTGTTTTTAATTTCGTGTTTCGTGGCTGTGAGGTGTTTTTAATTTCGTGGCTGTGAGGTGTTTTTAATTACGTGGCTGTGAGGTGTTTTTAATTTCGTGTTTCGTGGCTGTGAAGTGTTTTTAATTTCGTGTTTCATGGCTGTGAAGTGTTTTTAATGACGTGGCTATGAGGTGTTTTTAATTACGTGGATGTGAGGTGTTTTTAATTTCGTGGCTGTGAGGTGTTTTTAATTTCGTGGCTGTGAGGTGTTTTTAATTACGTGGCTGTGAGGTGTTTTTAATTTCGTGTTTCGTGGCTGTGAAGTGTTTTTAATTTCGTGTTTCATGGCTGTGAAGTGTTTTTAATGATGTGGCAATGAGGTGTTTTTAATTACGTGGATGTGAGGTGTTTTTAATTTCGTGGCTGTGAGGTGTTTTTAATTACGTGGCTGTGAGGTGTTTTTAATTTCGTGTTTCGTGGCTGTGAAGTGTTTTTAATTTCGTGTTTCATGGCTGTGAGGTGTTTTTAATTACGTGGCTGTGAGGTGTTTTTAATTACGTGGCTGTGAGGTGTTTTTAATTACGTGGCTGTGAGGTGTTTTTAATTTCGTGTTTCGTGGCTGTGAGGTGTTTTTAATTTCGTGTTTCGTGGCTGAGGTGTTTTTAATTTCGTGGCTGTGAAGTGTTTTTAATTTCGTGTTTCGTGGCTGAGGTGTTTTTAATTTCGTGGCTGTGAGGTGTTTTTAATTACGTGGCTGTGAGGTGTTTTTAATTTCGTGTTTCGTGGCTGTGAGGTGTTTTTAATTACGTGGCTGTGAGGTGTTTTTAATTTCGTGTTTCGTGGCTGTGAGGTGTTTTTAATTACGTGGCTGTGAAGTGTTTTTAATTTCGTGTTTCGTGGCTGTGAGGTGTTTTTAATTTCGTGGCTGTGATGTGTTTTTAATTACGTGGCTGTGAGGTGTTTTTAATTACGTGGCTGTGAAGTGTTTTTAATTTCGTGTTTCGTGGCTGTGAGGTGTTTTTAATTTCGTGGCTGTGATGTGTTTTTAATTACGTGGCTGTGAGGTGTTTTTAATTTCGTGTTTCGTGGCTGTGAAGTGTTTTTAATTTCGTGTTTCATGGCTGTGAGGTGTTTTTAATTACGTGGCTGTGAAGTGTTTTTAATTTCGTGTTTCGTGGCTGTGAGGTGTTTTTAATTTCGTGGCTGTGAGGTGTTTTTAATTACGTGGCTGTGAGGTGTTTTTAATTACGTGGCTGTGAGGTGTTTTTAATTTCGTGGCTGTGAGGTGTTTTTAATTACGTGGCTGTGAGTTGTTTTTAATTTCGTGTTTCATGGCTGTGAAGTGTTTTTAATTTAGTGTTTCGTGGCTGTGAGGTGTTTTTAATTTCGTGGCTGTGAGGTGTTTTTAATTACGTGGCTGTGAGGTGTTTTTAATTTAGTGTTTCGTGGCTGTGAGGTGTTTTTAATTTCGTGGCTGTGAGGTGTTTTTAATTACGTGGCTGTGAGGTGTTTTTAATTTCGTGTTTTGTGGCTGTGAAGTGTTTTTAATTTCGTGTTTCATGGCTGTGAAGTGTTTTTAATGACGTGGCTATGAGGTGTTTTTAATTACGTGGATGTGAGGTGTTTTTAATTTCGTGGCTGTGAGGTGTTTTTAATTACGTGGCTGTGAGGTGTTTTTAATTTCGTGTTTCGTGGCTGTGAAGTGTTTTTAATTTCGTGTTTCATGGCTGTGAGGTGTTTTTAATTACGTGGCTGTGAGGTGTTTTTAATTATGTGGCTGTGAGGTGTTTTTAATTACGTGGCTGTGAGGTGTTTTTAATTTCGTGTTTCGTGGCTGTGAGGTGTTTTTAATTACGTGGCTGTGAGGTGTTTTTAATTTCGTGTTTCGTGGCTGTGAGGTGTTTTTAATTACGTGGCTGTGAAGTGTTTTTTATTTCGTGTTTCGTGGCTGTGAGGTGTTTTTAATTTCGTGGCTGTGATGTGTTTTTAATTACGTGGCTGTGAGGTGTTTTTAATTTCGTGTTTCGTGGCTGTGAAGTGTTTTTAATTTCGTGTTTCATGGCTGTGAGGTGTTTTTAATTACGTGGCTGTGAGGTGTTTTTAATTACGTGGCTGTGAGGTGTTTTTAATTACGTGGCTGTGAGGTGTTTTTAATTTCGTGTTTCGTGGCTGTGAGGTGTTTTTAATTACGTGGCTGTGAAGTGTTTTTAATTTCGTGTTTCGTGGCTGAGGTGTTTTTAATTTCGTGTTTCGTGGCTGTGAGGTGTTTTTAATTTCGTGTTTCGTGGCTGTGAGGTGTTTTTAATTTCGTGGCTGTGAGGTGTTTTTAATTACGTGGCTGTGAGTTGTTTTTAATTTCGTGTTTCGTGGCTGTGAGGTGTTTTTAATTACGTGGCTGTGAGGTGTTTTTAATTTCGTGTTTCGTGGCTTTGAGGTGTTTTTAATTACGTGGCTGTGAAGTGTTTTTAATTTCGTGTTTCGTGGCTGTGAGGTGTTTTTAATTTCGTGGCTGTGATGTGTTTTTAATTACGTGGCTGTGAGGTGTTTTTAATTTCGTGTTTCGTGGCTGTGAAGTGTTTTTAATTTCGTGTTTCATGGCTGTGAGGTGTTTTTAATTACGTGGCTGTGAGGTGTTTTTAATTACGTGGCTGTGAGGTGTTCTTAATTACGTGTTTCGTGGCTGTGAGGTGTTTTTAGTTACGTGGCTGTGAGGTGTTCTTAATTACGTGGCTGTGAGGTGTTTTTAATTTAGTGTTTCGTGGCTGTGAGGTGTTTTTAATTTCGTGGTGGTGAGGTGCTTTTAATTACGTGTTTCATGGCTGTGAGGTTTTTTTAATTTCGTGGCTGTGAGGTGTTTTTAATTTCGTGTTTCGTGGCTGTGAGGTGTTTTTAATTTCGTGGTGGTGAGGTGCTTATAATTACATGTTTCGTGGATGTGAGGCGTTTTCAATTTCATGGTGGTGAGGTGTTCTGTATTACTTGCTGGTGAGGTACAACACAACACAACAACTCAGATGCAGTCATTACCCTCAGCTAAAATAAGCCCGCTCCTCAGTAACGACGCATGATGAGGCGAGCCGAGCCAAGCTAGTATATATATATATATATATATATATATATATATATATATATATATATATATATATATATATCTTACTATAATTCACCAAATGTCTGTCTGTCTGTCCGTCCGTTCCCAGGTACCGCAAAAACGGCTGAACCGATTGCTAGGAAATTTTGGGTGGGTAATCCTGGGACCCCCTGGAGTAAAATAGGCTATATTGTTTTTCCAAATTTTTTTTCCAATTTTCCAGTTTTTCCAAACACGATGGAATAATATTTCCCGATGTGAACAGTGATGTGGCTTTTATTGAAATTCTACAAATACTGTTTAGATTTTGATGATTTGCGTGTGATATGATTGAATGGATGTTTATATAAATCGTCTAAAATAGAAAAGCCTTCAATTTCTGATATTTTGGCTTTTCATTTGGGCCTCCCAATTGAAGCCCCGCCCATAGGGCGGGTACCGTTGCTAGTAAATATAAATGTGTGAGTGTTTGTGTATATATATATATATATATATATCTATCTATAATTCCAGCAATCTCTGTGTGTATGTTTGTATGTTTGTATGTTTGTATGTTTGTATGTTTGTATGTATGTTTGTCTGTGACCGCTGTTTCTCGACAACTACCGGTCCGATATACTTGAAACTTGCCAGGTATATTGCTGGGGACCCGAGGATGTGCCTTTTCAAGGTTTGAAATTAATCGGACAAGCAGTTACCGAGCTATGTCCAAAAAACGATTCAACCAATCAGAGAGCAGCGAGCTATCACGTGTGCCGAACGTGGCGAACAGACTCTGCCTCGGACGGCACATTTGAGAGCGTATTCATTTATTTCACGTTTGCAAACTATGTTGGCGCTATGTTGGCGTTAAACTATGTTTTAAAACTAATAAAAACTAATTTGCGATTCATCGTAACTGCGATATACGACCTTCCGGAGCTCCCGTGAGAGCGTGCGCCATTACGGATAGTAATTCAATTAAAAACATAAAAACATTGTCCCAATTCAGTCAGAGCGAAGGGCGTTGTTTTAAGCGAAGAGCGTTTTATTTTTCCCCTTAAATTCAGTCGCCGGACGGTGAAAGCTTTTTTTGGGGGGCAGCTACTGGCAGCGACGTACGGCCAATCACAGGACACGTTGTTGTGTCGACGTGCCGTGTTGTTTTCCCTCGCGGTTTGGAATGTTTTTCCTTTTCATTTCTTTTCTCTTCCTTACGGAAGTACGGGCATTTCCTTAAATTTGCGATTCTTTCGCTTTCCTGCGCGTTTGGGCACGCTATGGCGATTTCTTTACCAAACTCCGAAGCCGTTCGCTTTGGACCAAACCATTTCATGTAAATAGAGGGGGGGGATTGTCACCGTACTCGCAAGCCGTTCGCTTTGGACCAAACCATTTCATGTAAATAGAGGGGGGGGGATATAATTTTAGATATAGATATAGTACGGGCATGCCCTAGTATATATATATATATATATATATATATATACATTATATATATATATATATTGTTGCAGTTTTGAGAATAAAGGATGACTCCCCCTCGTAGGTAGACACACCACAACATGAAGTCTCGCGATAGTTCAGTTATTTCTGAGGAAATGTAAGGTAGTCCTTTCCTGTGTTGGTTTTACGTTGAGCAGGCCCGTGAGTCGGGCGGTCTTTTGGCGATAGCATTCCACGTGGCAGGCCTGAACAAGTCCGGCGAGGCCGAAGGAAGGCGCTGCAGGAGGGAGTGGCCGGTAAGCAACGAGCCGCCAATCAGGGCTCGAGGGGAGTGGCTTATCACGGCGGCAGGAGGCGGGGCTTGGAACATTCGGGTAAGATCGGGGAGGTGCCATATAAGGTCCTGCCCCGAGCACATTAAGCAGAATGCACGAGATTCGACCCGCAGCAGAGTCAGTGGAGAGAGTTCATTGAGCAGAGTTCGTGGAGTTGGAGTTCGAGAGAGAACGCGGCAGAACAGGTGAGAGCAAGAACAAGAGACGAGGAGTGAAAGTCACCCAGCCCTGAACAAGTCGAAGTGCTTGAATTGACTGTTGTAATAGCCTCGTTGTACACGAACTCTCCCTGTGCCCTGTACCCTGCGCTCTGCCACTGTATTAATCGCGCGCTCGAGAATACGACCCGTGCCGGGCCACAGACGCGCGATCTCCTCCTGCCTGCCTTCTCCTGATACGTTCCGTGACCGCCAGAGGACTACACCACGAGCGAGCTGTCCTGGAGCGACCGGCAGCAAAGCGCGTTTGGCGCGCGAACATTCTTCCTCTTCCCCCCGTGTGTGTGAGTGTACCCTGTGTCTGGGATTAAGTTTAATTGGTTAAGCTTCTGCTCTGTGTCCCCTTTCCTTCATCCTGATCATTGTAAATAATAATAAATTGTGTTATTCCTTTGATTTGACCGTTCTCGTCCCTTCCATCCATTGGCTTCGCATCGTACGAATAGAACCGCTCAATCGGGTTCAATAAAAGGTAACAGCACAAGTCACGTGATACGCATAACGCTCGGGTGTACTCGATTAAGCGTGGCTTGTGCGAGGCTCGGTCCCTGCTTTCCTGGCAGCATGGGTTAAAGGTACGTGCGACGTTGACCCGATACCCTTTTTCACGCTTGCTCCGGAAGTGGCGATTCAGCCTCGTGGACACGAAGACCCAGGGGGAAAAAGGGGTTTAATCCCCCCTTTGTAACGGGAACGGGCTTCGGGAGATCCGCAACAATATATATACATATATACAGACTTGGCATTTAATATGGAATTTTGTTTTTTTTCTTGACTTGGGTTTAATTTCTGAACTCGGTATATCAATCTGGTGAGTTTCTTTTACGCTTCGGTGATTTCTTTGTTCAAAGAACCATGTCACTGATTGTCTGTCGCAGCAAGAAGTCAATAATAGGATTATATCACAGGTGGCGTGACAAAATGTACGGACAGGTACATTTGACGATTGACTTCACAATCGGGTATATAAGGGTTGTTGCGTTCTGTATTAGTGGAAAACAACTGGGAGGGGGGAGGGGGAGGGCGGAGGGGGAGGGGAAGGGGTATGGGGAGGGGGAAAAGGGAGGGGGGAGGGGGAGGTTGAGGGGACAAGGGGAGGGGGAGGGAAGGGGAGGGGGAGAGTGGTGGGAGGGGGGAGGGGAGGAGAGGGGGGAGGGGGAGGGACGGGGGTGAGGGGGAGGGGGAGGGGAGAAGAGGATGGAGGGGAGAAGAGGAGGGAGGGGGAAGGGGGAGGGGGGAAAGGGAGGGGGAGGGGGAGGGAGGGGAGGAGGGAAGTGGAGGGGAGGGATATAGATGGTTACTGGCAATTCATCACATCCACAAATGACGTAATCCACACAATTTATGTACTTTACATAACGTTAATAGGAATACATGGCCGTGTAGATGGGAAATACAGTTTGTTTGAAATAAATCACAAATATCAGATGAAAGTTTTTAAAATTTAGAACTATTCTCACTCACAGTTAAACATCACCGCAACATTACGCGGTTGCTTCAACGTTTTCTGTGAATTATATGTCATCATTGTGAGATTTTTTTGTATTTTTTTTTTTGAAGTGAGATTTTTATGTTTAAAAAAACGGCAAAAAAGCATCAGAACAGCTGTGAAAAAGCATCAAAACAGCAGTGAAAAAGCATCAGAACAGCAGTGAAAAAGCATCAAAACAGCAATGTAAAAGCATCAACACAGCAGTTAAAAGCATCAAAATAGCAATAATTGTCCGGTGATTTTTCAATCACCGCAGCTAAATGTGTCGGAGTAATTAACTATTTTCTGTCGTGCCTTTTTTTGTGTGTTTTTTTTAATACACATAAAAATCAGATCAGAATCAGAATCGGAATCGATATTCTCACAATCATCACAACACACCAGACACGTAGTTAATTACGCATTGCTTCCTTGTAAACAATGTTCTTTGTCTTTCCTTGTTCGGATAGGATGTATCGATTGTTCTCTTGTCCTACCCGACTACATCCTACGTATAGTTGGCCATGGGAGAAGCACGGGGAATAAAGGTTCAGTCCGACCACCTTGAGAGATTGTCCTTGCGCCTTGTTGATGGTCATGGCAAAGCTGAGCCGTACGGGGAATTGGAGCCTTTTGAACTCGAATGGCAGATCAGATGGTATGATTGGTATGCTCGGAATGAAGACCTGTTCCCCCGCTATAGTTTCCCGTAAGTATGTTGGCCTCAATTACGTGAGGCATCAACTTTTTGATAGCCAGTCGTGTGCCGTTGCACAGTTTTGGAGGATCAATATTTCTCAGGAGCATGATTGGAGCACCTTCCTTTAGATGGAGTATGTGGGGAGGCACACCCGGAGGCTGTAGCGAATTGAGGAACTCTACCGGGTAATGGACAGTCTCGTGGTCGTTTTGGATTGAGTTGACAGATCGGTAAGTTCTTAGATCCCCAGGAATAGTCTGCAGAAGATCCAAATTGATTTTGTCCACTGCATCGTTCTTTGGGGCTAGAATTGCCCTTTCACAGAGCCAGGAGTGATTTCGGTAGTTGGCAGGGATGTTGGGGAAGACGTTCGCCTTGAGTTTGTCAGCCGTGGTGACATTGTTGCCGCATGGTACGATGTCCAGTCCATCTTCAGGGCACGTCTCCAAATCTCCGTTTCCGATCTGTAACAGCTTCGCTGAAAAGGCACCTGCGGCTACATCTCCATGAAGGGTCACACGCATGTTTGTGCTGAGTTTCAACTTCGTCACTTTTGACCATAGAGGAGATGCCTTTATACAGGAACGAAGTTCATCTGCCTTGGTCCCGTGTGGTATGACAGGCAGGGTCTGTCGGAAATCCCCTGCCATCAGAAGATTAATGCCTCCGATGACAGTCTGATCGTTTCGAATATCTTGCAGTGTGCGGTCAACTGCCTCCAGTGCAACTCTGTGAGACATTGTGCACTCGGCCCAGACAATGAGTTGGCATTGCCGAAATACCTCTGCGACAGCCGATGACTTGGAGATGTTGCACATTGGCTGCTCCGTGTTAGTGAGGTTGAGGGGGAGCTTGAAGGTTGAGTGGGCGGTCCGGCCCCCGGGGAGAAGAGTGGCAGCAATTCCGGAAGAGGCAACAGCCAGAGCAATCATCTTTTTCTGCCTGATTTTTGACAGGAGGAGGTTCATAAGGAACGTTTTTCCAGTGCCTCCAGGTGCGTCCAGAAAGAACAATCCACCTTCAGAAGAGTGTATGCTCGCCAGCACTTGCATGTAGATCTGTTTTTGCTCCACTGTCAGTCTTGGCTCGTTTTCATTGATGTAGTTTTTCAACTCTTGTGCGTTGTATGAAGTCTCTCGGAGTACTTCCCGAGCCAGGTGATTCTGTTGTTGTCGCTGTGTTACAGGAAGGCCAATGACCTCCAGCGAATGTCCTCCAAGAGAAAGCAGTTTGTCTTCTATGAGTACTAAGGCTTCATTGTAGATCGCATCGGAGTAGTCTGCTTCAGCATGAATCTGTCTTGCCCTGTGGAGAATGTCCTCGCTGAGATCGTCATGATGGTTATTCCACAGTTGTACCGGATTGGAGAGACCGCAAGTTTGTAGCATGATGGCAAAGAGATTTCTCAACAGGGCTGGAGAGCGTGAGACTGCTGCTTCTTCTAGAGTGGCATCCCAGTGGCTGTCATCCTCCAGAAGGCCATGCAGGTGGCAGGCTTGGCGGAAGGTGTCGCAAACCTGGCCGTTGAACGTTCTAGTTCTTGGAAAGAGATGGGTCCTTTGACATGATGGAGTAGAAGGCGCAGGAAGAAGCATTCGAAATTGTTTGGATGTACAGTGTAGACTCGTCCAATTGCATCTGAACGGCGAATGTCGGGATGTCCCACAACTCATGCTCCTTGTGTACGTCTTTTCCACGTCTTACTGCCAACCACCCAGGTGTAGTACTGTGGGACTTCATTGTAGATGAGTGTTTTGGCGAATTCGTCTTGTTGACACAATTGGAAGAATGTGGTAAGTGTAGTTGAACTTGGTGGTTCTGCTGCTTTTTGCCTTGCGTTGCCTTCTGTGAAATACACTCTCTGGCCATTCTCAAGATGTACGGAAAGGTGTACAACGGTTGGGTAGCATTCGTGGATAGGGAAATTGAGAACTCTCCAGATAGCTTCGTTACCACTGACGTAACGCCCCAGCTGATATGACTCGATCTCGTCGTTTTTGTTCCTCTGAAGGCCGAACATCGCCATGTCCGAACCTTTGTTGACGTATTTGCACACGTATTTGATTGATTTCACTGAGTTGCAGAACTCAACATTGAGATGAGCCTTGAACATTTTAGAGAGAAGTGGACAGTATGGTACAATCCATCGGTTGTCAACGTCTATGCTTCTGGTCTCGGAAATTGAAATAGATGTTTCAGATCCACCGCTTTCAGGCTTTCTCCTCCGGTAAAGTGGGTATCCATCCAGACCAGTCTGCGTTTCCTTGAGAAATGCCCTCGGATATCGCTTGGTGCATTTACCGTCCTTCATACATGGAGACGATGGATTCAGCCGGCCGCAAAGGCCATGCACCATCTGCGTTTTGACGATGTTGAACAGCTCTGGATCCTCATCAGGGTTTGGAAGTTCAGCACTGATAAAAGAGTCTACATTGGAAGCGTGGATCTTTTCTTCTAGCCACACCAGAATGTGGGCATGGGGCAGGCCTCGTTTCCGCCATTCAATGGTGTACATGAAGCATCGGACAGTCCCGAAAACTTTGCCCTTCTTAATCGTCTGCATGAGTTCCTTCTGTTTCTGGTGGAATACCCTTGCGACAATGTCATGGCGATGTGTTGGCTGCTGGTTGATCATCAACTCTCGCTTAATTTCTTCCCACTTCGGATTACAGGTGAAGGTAAGGAAAAGGTCGGGGCGACCGTAATTGCGTACGTATGCCATCGCATCCTGGGTCCGCTCGTGCATGTATCGGGGACCTCCGGTGAACGTGGATGGCAAGATGACCAGTTGTCCCATGTTCTGAACATCTCAGTCATTGTTGACAGCATCCCTGAGGTGTGCGTACGATTCTACCCTCAGTTGACGTTGGTGGAGCCGGATAAAGAGGAGTCTCTCACTTTCGATTTTGGCATACATGTCGACGATGAACTGGTGGAACAGATCACGGCACTGCAGGATAAGATTCGTGGAATTCTTTCTGACCATGATGTGGAAGGCATAGAAGTCATTTGCAGATACTTTCTTTCCCCGGCCGCCAGCTTGTTCAACTTCAAAATGAAAGCCATCTTGTCCTTTTCAGAAAATCAGAGGGTACTGGAGGGCGTCATAGAATCGGTGAGTCTCCGAAAGCCGCTTCGTGCTGTTGTCGCGAAGATGCAAGACGATGTCGCGATTGTTGTACTGCTCTCCTACCATGAGAACTGCAACGTCATTGTTGACTGGCTCGTTAAACCGACGTTCGTGCTCTCCATGAGGACGTTTGTCAGCTCGAATTACGACCTTTGTAATCAGGTGAAGGCATTCTCTCCAATGTCGACTTGAAGCTGTTGACCAGCGCATTATTTGAGTGGAGCATATCTTGTAAGGCGAGGATTAGTTCAGAGCGTAGGTTGGGGAAGTTCTGTCCTCGTCGGGCAGCTTCTTCTCGGTGGTCACCCATTAAATAGATTTGTAAAAATTTCGGTTGCTCACCTGGTTGAGGGTGGATCGAGCCAATGAGGTGGTATACCTGGCCTTGCACCTTGAATGTAGGCATGAATCCTTGCTCAGTGACGACGCGATCTGCTCCAAACGAAGTCATTTGGAACGAAGAGTTGTAATTACGGATTTCCTTCAGGAAGTGTCTGGATTGAGTCGTAGTTGATTGAAGTAGTTCTTTCAAAGGTTCCAGTGGAGATTGGAGAGAAGGCAAAAGGACATTGCCTCCCCTGCAACACATTCCTGGTGTTTCTCCCTTCCATTTCAAGGCATGGCAAAACTGACAGGTGAACGACATGGAGCCAATATCAACGTTTGAGGAGTAGTCAGTGTACGGATTGTAACTGAATGCAGCCTTCTCCCATGCAATGGCCGGCTGCCGTCTGCCTGATGGTTGCCAGTTGTTGAGTCGTTTTTGGCACTGTTCTTCTGTCTCCTGCTGTCTGGCCCTCGCTACACTTTGTTGATTGGCGTTTAGACGTGCCTCTGTCTCATCTTCTGTCTCTCGCTGTCTGGCCCTCGCCAGACGTTGTTGATTGGCGTTTAGACGTGCCTCTGTCTCATCTTCTGTCTCTCGCTGTCTGAATCTAGAGACACGTTCTTGATTGGCTTGTCGATGGTGAAAAGTATCTTCATCAGTTTCATGGAGTCTCCGATCAGCGATTTCCTTGCTCGGGAGGTTGAACGTGACAAATTTCTTTTCTTCGGTGCCATTGCCTTTATCACAGTCAGTCTTCCAGTCACTCACTCGTAGACAAATTCAAAATACCAAATTCAAAATACTCGTAGACAAAATACCACGTTTACACGTGGTAAGAAGCAACGCAAACGCACGATTGCAACTCTGCGTCGTGTCATGGGCGTGGCCAACGTGGCTTCATGCTCCCAGGTGATTGTCTAACTCGAGCTCGAGAGAGCCATAATGCGCTACGTTATGGCAAAAAATATGGATCTAAAGATGAAAGAAAAAAAAACCTATGTGGTGTGAATGGCAATGTTCCTCGCTGAAATGTGAAAAAACACAATCGCTTTTCACTCTGAATTACGTGCGAACGCGTAACTGTGAGTTTATGGCGGCAAGGAACATCACGTGATCGCTCTGAGCGAATCAGTGCACTGCTCTGCCACCGCCTCAGATTCCGTGCATAATAATCCTCGCTGAAATGCGCTGAGGTAAATATATGTGAAACATGCTACTATCTATGCTAAATCATGCTAAATGCTAATCATGCTAAAATCTATGCAACTTGCTGTGAGTTTATGGCGGCAAGGAACATCACGTGATCGCTCTGAGCGAATCAGCGCGCTGCTCTGCCACCGATTCAGATTCCGTGTATAATATTCCTCGCTGAAAAAAAATATGGATCTAAAGATGAAAGAAAAAAAAACCTATGTGGTGTGAATGGCAATGTTCCTCGCTGAAATGTGAAAAAACGCAATCGCTTTTTGCTCTGAGTTCCAACTACGTGCGAAGCTGCCTGCCGGGTTTCGCCCGCGGGACCGGAGCCTGGACCCCATCGCCTGGACCATTCACCTGGACCTTCCACCCTACCAGCTACAATCCCCGTGTGAGTGTGTCTGTTTGTCTGGGGTATAGAATAAGACTGTAATAAGACTGCCCTGTGTCCTGCTTCTTCTTCTTCTTCTTCCTGTACATCCTTTTGTTTCCTCTTTCCTCCTGTATATTTGTAATAAATTACCTTGTTCTTTCTTGGTTTTCCCTAATTCTATCGCATCCGTCCTTTCTCTCAATTGAGTACCTGTGGCATGATTAGGAACCGCTCAGAATCGGGTTTAGTCTTTGTTAATAGCTCGGATCGTGGATTGCTAACCGCTCGGCATTATCCATCATATCCGTGGTTCGAGCGGGAGTTAGTCCCTCGTTTCCGGCTGGCGTTAGTACTTAGGTATCAGCGAACCCCGAGGCCTAGCAAATCCTACCTAACGCCGCGCCAGGAAGGACGTTATAGCTTCCCAGGACTCGGGACGGCCAGCTAAAAGGACAAGGGGATTAACCCCCCTTGATAAGGGGAGAGCCGACCCCCGAGATCCGTAACTATATATATATATATATATATATATATATATATATATATATATATATATATATATATATATATAATGGTTTTTAGAACCTTCACTTTGTAAATTTTAGTAAATGTTCCCTTATAAATGATCCCCTGTAAATATCCCCATTATTTGGCTTTATTAAAGATCGCACCCTAGTTAGTCCATGTACAACACGTAGAGAACCATAGGACCTCTCTGTAGTTATCTCATTATTATGTGTTTCAGTTAAGGATCTGTTCCCAATAGTTGAATCTGCGTTGCATTAATCAAATAAGATAGGCCCCTTCAATTTCCCCAATCGTCTCCCGCTCGTCAAAGTGCAGTAGCAGTAGGGTAGCGTTCGCTGCCGTTTGCCTTGGGCTGTTTGCTGGCACCAAGCCGCCATTACGCACGTGGTCTCAAGCCGAGGAAAAGGGGGCGGAACCACAAGAACAAGGTGTTGCACGTGAACTCACCATCAGAGGTGGAGCCAGCGAGCCCTTGCCGGCCAACCAGCGCCGAGGTGTGCCGACCGGTAGGCATGTCATGGGAGCCGGCAGCTTTATACAAGAACGGACAATAAAAGCGGCTGCGAGGGACTGCTTGAGAAGATGAGGTGAGAAGGGGATCAGAGGATGTGAGAAGGAGATCAGATGAGTGAGAGGGAGACGAGTGCGAAGGATCGTGAGGCAGAAGAGTGGGTCCGCTGACATTACGCGATCTATTCACATTGTCAGCGTGCGTGAAAATATACGTGCAGCTGCCGCCGGGTTTTGCCTAAAGCCCGGAGCATGGACCGGAGCATGGACTGGAGCCAACCTCGACGCTGTGCATTTGCCCGGACCTTCCGAGTTGGTGTCGAGGAGTTGGGATTTGGACCCGAACCAATTTTTTTTTTTTTAACATCTAAAAAATTTGGTTAAAAATTTACGAGCAGCCGAAATTTTGTTTAACACCCAAATTAAATCGTGCCATGGATGATCAAGGCGATCGGGTGCCGGTAGGGGAGAATGAGGAGTTAGAGGCAATCCAGGACCCCAGGGAGGAATTGGGAGAGAGGGAGGAGGAGAGCAATGAGGATGCGGCAGAGGGGGTTGCAGGCGCACAAGATGGCGGCGCCTCGCACATGACCGTGGCAGCCGAGCCCACGGAACCAGTGAATCTGGACCTCTTTATGATGCAAATAAGGACCCTTATGGTCAAGACGAGTGAAGACATGAGGATAGAGGGGGACAAATCAAGGGCAGAAATGAGGGCCGATTATAATAAACAAATGAGAAATGAGATGGGAAGCCAAATCGGGGGATTAAGGAAGGATATGGGGGAAATGAAGGCTGGGTTAGAGGGGTTAGAAAACAATATGGAAGGCAAATTGAGGGAAATAGGGGAGCAATCCACCCGGGAAATCAAACGGATGGGGGATCAGATAGAGGAGGTCAAAAACGGAATGCACAGCAAATTTGACGCTCAGAAGAACGATTTGGAACAGATGAGGGCGGCATCCACCAAGGAAATAGGAGAGATGGGGGAGGATATAAGGCGCAGGGTGAGCGAAGAGGTCGCGGGAGTATGCGACGAGGTAAGGCGGGGTGAGGAGCGCATGGAGAAAGAGGTGAGGAAGAGTACGGCAAGGTTACAAGGGGGTATAGAGGAGTTGACGCAGGGAGTAGGGCAGCTGACGGTGGGACAGAAGGAGCTTGGGGAGCAGGTGGAAAAGAACACGGCAGTAATAGGGGGGTTGAAGGCGACGCAAAAAGAGATAAAGAAGGAATTAATGGCGACAAAGAAAGAATGTCAGACGGCACATGAGGGACTGACGAAGAGGTTAGAGGAGGTGGTAGAGACAATGGAGACGAAAGAACGGGAAGTCAGAACGCACATAGAAACGACCAAGGTGGCCTTAGAGGAAGAAATCGAGGGGGCGCACCGGGAAATAAACGAGGTGAAACAAAAATTAGAGGAAGTGGAAGAGGGGGTGCGTGAAATTAAGAAGAGACAGAGGGAGACTAAGAAAGAGATAAAGGAGGAGGTGATGGAATTGGTGCAAGGTCTGTGCTCACAGCGTGATGATGTGCTTACTGACCAAATAAAGAGTTTGCAGGTGGCGGAGGAGGAGCAAAGGAGAAGAGGCGGCGAGGTGAGTGGCGATATGCTCGGAAATGTATATGGTGTGAGGGGAGATTCCGCAAGGTTGGGTGTTGGTCTAGACCCGGGCGTTCGTGAGAGGCCGCTGGTGAGGTGTGCGACTGGTGCAGAGTGCGTGGAAAGAGGATGCGTGCAAGGATGTCCGACCATGGGGAGTGCGAAAGGTATTGGTGAGCCAGGGTGTGCGGTGGTGATTGGGTGTGTGCAAGAATACACCCCCATGAGTGGTACGGAGTATGTACCGGGAGAGGGTGTGCAAGAAGGTGCGCAAGAAAGGTGTGTAACAGAGGAGTGCATGTTAGAGTGTGCTGTCGAGAGTGAGAATGAATGCACGACAGAGTACGGGAGTGAATGCACGACAGAGTGTGGTGGTGAGAGTGACACGGAGTGCGAGTTGGTTGTGGCGAGTGAGAAGGAATGCACACCTGGAATGGTTGAGCATGTGCGGGGATGCACACCTGAGTTGGTGGTGAAGCGTGTGATTGGGTGTGCAAAAGAGTGCACACCCATGGTTGTCACAGAGGATGTGACCGAGGAGTGGGCGCGAGGAGGTGTGTTGATGAAGTGTGCGAACGACGAGTGTGTGAGGAGGTGTGCGGTGGTCAGGTGTGTAACAAAGTCTGTGAGCGGAATGAGTGTACCTGGGTGGTGTGTAGGAGAAAGTGCAATAACAAAGTGCATGGGATGTACGAGCGGCGTTGGAGCGCTGGGTTTGGCGAGTGTGAAAGGGGTCGCGTATGCATGTGAGCATGCGAGTAAGGCATAGACGTTAAACGGGACAGCGGTTAGACCGACGTTTAGCCGACGCGAGCTCCCGGTCCGTGCCGGGCTTTGTGTACTGCGGGAACCGGCGGGAATCGGTGTCGCGTTGCTCCTGTTCAGAGCGTCGTGCACGATCCGTGCCGGGCCCCGCCCCGCACGGTCGAGTCCGCTCTTTGCCGGGCAAGGCGACCGGCCTGGTTTGAGGGAAGGTAGGAGGTCGGAGCGGCGCCCCCTTGTGGTTGCGGCGTTCCGGCCGGGCAAGATTGGGCCATCGGGCAGGAGACCGAAAGGCTCCGCGCCGAGGTGGACCTCGGAATCTCGGCCCAACCAAACCTCCTCCCCTGAACCGAATGCCAGACGGACCCAACCGCAGTAGACGAACCACCCGCATTCATTGCTCAGCTTTCCGAAGCCGAGCTTTGAAAATGTAACGACGCACTGAGGCTCGAAGTTTAATGGACGATGGTAGGGATAGTGAATTTGATTGGCAAATTGAATTGGTAAATTTGATTGGTGAAGATGATTGGCAAATTTGATGGGGAAATTGATGATGGGGGAGGGGGGGGTGATAATGGGAGATGCCCAATGTGGAGGGATGGCAACTTTGCCATCCCTCCCATCCCCAGGGCACATGAGCATTAGTTTATGGGGTGGCTGTGCAAACTAGCCCGGGAGGGTTCGGATAAAATGATAGGAATTTCGAGAAAAATGACAATAGGTAACTGTAGAGTTAAGTAGCGACATGTACCTGTAGAGGGGACGTAGCAGATTAGTGGATTATAATGACGTGGGAGCGCTTAGTATAAGGGAAGACTGGAGAGCGCGAGTTTCAGAAGGGAGTAGTCAGCTTAGATGATGCAGTGTGTGTGCAGGAAGTTCTTTGTGGTGAGCATGATGATTGGTATGATTGTGCATTGAGCAGAGTATGGTGAAAGGTGTGATTGTGAGTTGTATTGAATGAATGGTCCTGGAGGAGAGACGGGTGCAAGTGACACCAGGTGTGTGGGCACAGGTGTGCAGGTGAAGCACAGGTGTATGGAGAATGGTTGGATGAAATGAATGCCATGGAATACATGGAGTGGGGAATAGATGGTCTGGAGTGAATAGAGCATGGAGTGAATGGAGTATGGAATAGATGGAATGGAGTATGGAATGGATGGTGTGGAGTGAGTAGTGTGGAATACGTGGAGTGGAGTGGTTGGTGCGAAAGGAGTGGATGGGGAAGATGGACCCCTTTCACGAGTACCCGGGGAGGGTAGTTTAAAAGTAGGTAGAGGGAGTAGGTAAATTGTGGTTGGATATTGGCATCTGTGGTGCGAGTAGTTGCACAGAGTTTTGGATGGGTGCATTAGTGGAGTCAATTGGCTGGGTGTGTGGCCTGTTAGTGAGTGTGATTGGTTGAGCACTCCGCCACTGTTAGGATGTCAGCCAGGTGAGGCCGCAGGTAGGCTCTGGGAGCCAGTAGAGTTGTTCATTGGGGCCCGAGGATCCAGAGGACGGACCCGGGTAGCCCGACGCCAGAGAGGGCGGTAGTGGAGTGAGAGCGCCAGAGGGCCTTCCCCAGGTAGGTTAGGGTAAGGAGCAGGTAAGCTCAGAGGCAACTGCAGTGGCGGAGGTGTGCAGGTGAGTGGACCTGCTGGGAGCGCCACACGACCCAGCCTGGAAATTGTGCGAAGGCACAGGGTGAAGAATCGGGGGAGTGAGACCCCAAATTGGTGAGCACCACAGTTTGGTCAATGGTAGTTCGGTTCTTAGAACCACATAGTGTAAGATGGCCAATGGTTTGGCAGGGAAAGACCCCGGGTAGAGTAAGAGTGTTAAAGTCATTTAGAGTATAGTTAGGATTGGAATCTCTTCGCACCATCTACATCCACTCACCAGGGTGACAGGACTCCACACCACTGATGTGTGCAAATGTTTGGTTGGATTGGAAGACGCATCTCGACGTGGGGGTGACATTGTGCTTGTTGTTCCATCTCTTCCCCCTTAGGAGGAATTGATTGGAAATTGGGCTTGATGGCAAATTTGGTTAGAGGGATTGTGGACGAATTTGGTATTAGGGGAGATATGGGGAAGACAGGACAATAGAGACGGAATTTGTAAATGTGTAGAATTTTGTAAATACGGGGTAAGGGCAAGGGTAGGGTAGGTGACGGGGGGGGGGGGGGGGGCGTACAGTAGGGACGGGCTTTCTCCGCTCGCTCTCCTGCGCACCTCACCTCTGCATTACCTTGTATTAATGTGTACCCTTGCGACCTTGCCCCGATGCTTGCTGTGTCCTTTCCTTCCCCACTCACGGCTTGTTCTTTTTGGTCCAGGGGGGAGTGCGCAGGTAGCCGCAGTTGTATGTCCGAGCCGCCGCTGCACAGCCTGCCTGGACCGGTACACCACCTTATGGACCGCACAACATGCGGCCGAGCACCACTTTATGGACCACACGTTCTTGTGGCCAAGCACCACACTGATGGACCCCACGTGTTGGGGCCTGGCCCCTCTGCTGGGACCGGCCATGATGGCCAGAGAAAAGTTTGCTTGCAGACCACGGTGAGGTGGCCCCCTTTGCCATACAGGTGGACCACCCTTAGTTGGCCCCTGTTAGCCCTAAATAAAAACAGCGGACGCGTTGTGTTTTTTTATTATTATTATCCTCAAATAGGCCGCAAGCAAACAAGAGTCAACATCAAGAACGACAACATCAGGAAACATCGGCCAGCAGAGCAGGGGAAGCAAGAAACAAGGTCATCATTTTGTTTTATTGAAATGTGATGACATGTGGGAAATGAGCACTGGATGGTGCTTTTCGTGCTTTTAGTGCTTATTGGTGCTTTGGTGAATTGTAATGCTCTTGTGCTCGAGGGTGCACTGCAATATCAATTGTGCATCCCCGGGCATGTGGGTATGGTGTATCGGTACAGTGCAGTGCATGCTCCTTCCTCTTTCGAAACATCTTTTGTCTTCCAAAATGACAGGTCGCATTGTAAATACCAAATAGTGTCTTGTAAATGATGCTCCCCACCGGTTAAACGTATAGTTTGAAGACCATTCCGCAATTCTGTTATCCTGTGGGCACGAGTCTGTTAGGTAGGATGCAACGTAGCAGGCGGGACATACGTAGTTGTTTTAAAACTGTCGCACTCAAGGGTAAGGTTAATAGTAGAGGGTTATTACACCTGAGTGTCACATTAAGTAAAGTTATTTCGGGCCGGGACGGCCCTGGAGGAGAGACGGGTGCTGTGTTACGGTTTTTAGAACCTTTACTTTGTAAATTTTAGTAAATGTTCCCTTATAAATGATCCCCTGTAAATATCCCCATTATTTGGCTTTATTAAAGATCGCACCCTGGTTAGTCCATGTACAACACGTAGAGAACCATAGGACCTCTCTGTAGTTATCTCATTATTATGTGTTTCAGTTAAGGATCTGTTCCCAATAGTTGAATCTGCGTTGCATTAATCAAATAAGATAGGCCCCTTCAATTTCCCCAATTGTCTCCCGCTCGTCAAAGTGCAGTAGCAGTAGGGTAGCGTTCGTTGCCGTTTGCCTTGGGCTGTTTGCTGGCACCAAGCCGCCATTACGCACGCGGTCTCAAGCCGAGGAAAAGGGGGGCGGAACCACAAGAACAAGGTGTGGCACGTGAACTCACCATCAGAGGTGCAGCCAGCGAGCCCTTGCCGGCCAACCAGCGCCGAGATGAGCCGACCGGTAGGCGTGTCATCGGAGCCGGCAGCTTGATAAAAGAACGGACAATTAAAGCGGCTGCGAGGGACTGCTTGAGCAGATGAGGTGAGAAGGAGATCAGAGGAGGTGAGAAGGAGATCAGATGAGTCAGAGGGAGACGAGTGCGAAGGATCGTGAGGCAGAAGAGTGGGTCCGCTGACATTACGTGATCTATTCACATTGTCAGCGCGCGTGAAAATATACGTGCAGCTGCCGCCGGGTTTCGCCTAAAGCCCGGAGCATGGACTGGAGCCAACCTCGCCGCTGTGCATTTCCCCGGACCTTCCTGCTCTGCCGTCTGCCTGGACCTTCTCCTCCATCCAGCCATTCCTTCCTGCCATTCCCTGTTGTGTAAGTCTGTTTGTTTGTCCGGGGTTGTAGTATAAGACTGTTTTACGGTTGCCCTGTGTATCTGCTTCTTCCTCTTCCTGTACAGTCTTACCTTTAGTTTCTTCCTTGGTTTTGGTTTTGTAGATAGTGAATAAATATCTGTTCTTCCTTTACTTTGGTTTCTTCTTTCCCCGATCGCTTTAGTCCCTTCTTCCCATTGAGTACCTGTGGCACGATTCGGCCAACGCTCGGAGTCAGGTTTAGTCTCTTGTTAACGGCCTGAGTCGCAGCTCGCTTTGCTCGGCGCAATCCAATCACGCTGCGGCCCGGGTGGGAGTGTTTCCTCGCTTACGGCCGGTGGTGGTAATTAGGTAGTAAGACGGGTTGGGCTTACAACTCTACTCACCACCGACCCGAAGTGACGTCATACCCCCAGGACCGGTCGGACGGCCAGCTTAACAGGACCAGGGGATTAACCCCCCCTTGCTAACGGGAGTGCCGTCCCCTGGATTCGTAACAATATATATATATATATACATATATATATATATATATACATATATATATATATATATATAGTGTTGTGGATATGAGAATGTTGTTTTTTTTTTTAGTTGTGGTAAAATGTTGTTGTAAAAGGTTGTTGTAAAATATCGCCCCTCCTCCCTCCGTTTGTGGTTGTATAAAGGTCAAAGGGCGTTCCCGTAGTTAGTCCATAAAACATACATGCAGGACACGATATATCTTTGTTGACAGTTATATCCTTATTATGTGTGTTAGTGTAAGGCTGTGTCTTCCATTAATTGAAATACTCCATTGCACCAAGTGAAATAGATAGATCCCCTTTCATTCCCCATTCCCACTCCCAAAACTTCTACTGCCAACTACATTTGCCGCCATCACCCGAGGTAATCTCGGAGAAGAAAGGCGTGTCTCCACCTCGTCATAGAGGGGAGGAGTGAGCCAGCCCCGAACAACCAACCAAGTACAAGGGGGTTTGGCTTGAGAGGGCGGAGAGAGAACGCTCGGGGAGGTTCGCGAAGGTTCGAGGGTGTGGCCTATATAACCCGCGGCCCCGACGCCCCCAGAGAGTAGAGTTGAGTTGAGTTGAGAAGAGTTGAGTTGGAAAGCGTTGAGTAAGGGATCCCTGAAAGAGCAGCTTCAGCCACAGCAGCTTCAGCCACAGCAGTTTTCAGCCACCGCAGCTTCAGCCGCAGCAGCTTCGGGGCCTTGACGGCAGTTTCGAGCGAGGCCGCGAAGGAACGGCGGCTGCTAAACGCGCCGATCGAGAGAGGGCGGCGGCTGCTCATCCCCGACCCGACCGTGCTGCGGTTCCAGCTGGACCTTCCTCCCCCTTCAGCCATCCACCTCCTGCCATTCCTGTCATCATTCCCCGCGTGAGTCTTTTGTTTGTTCTGTCCCAGGATATTAATTAAGACTGTAGGTAAGCTAGCATTGCACTGTGTCTCTGAGTTCTTCTGTAAATTATTTTATTATCTTTCCTTCTCCTTGGTTTTTTTTGGGCCTGTAAATAGTAAATAAATTATATTTGTATTCCTTACCCTTTGTCTTTCTTCTTCTTCACATCCTTCGCTTTAGTCTTTTCCCCATTGAATATCTGTGGCGCGATTCGGCCAACGTTCGGGAATCGGGTTAGTCGGGGTAACTGTTAGGGCCGCGGCGCCATCCGCTCGGCAAAACAACATCCTATCCGCGGTCCGTAACAATTGGTGTCAGGAGTGGGATCGGACCCGAAGCGCGCTTAACACGCTCAAAATTACGAGCTGCCGAAATTTGTTTTGTTTTAAGAAAAACCTGAATTTTGAAATCGCGCCATGGCTAGTCAAGGCGATCGGATGCCGGTGGGGGAACTAGAAGAGGGGTTAGGAGTAACCCAGGATCAGAGGGAGGAAATGCAGGAGAGCAATGAGGAGGTGGTTGAGGAGGTGTCAGGTGCACAAAATGGCGCCCCCGCGCACGTGGTTGAAGGGACGCAAAATGGCGCCTCGCACATGGCTATGGCGGCCGCACCCGCTGCACAAGTGGGAGGGATGGCCCAAATGCAGGCCCTCATGGAGCAATTTATGGCACAAATGCAGGCGTCCCTGAACCTGCAAGGGGATAAATCAAGGGCGGAAAGCAGAGAAATGGGACAAATGATGGATAGGATGGGAAGCCAAATGGGGGGGCTCGATGGAAAAATCGGGAGGCTCGATGGAAAAATCGGGGGGCTAGACAACAAATTTGGGGGTTAGACAACGGGATAAAAGAGGTGAAGAATGGGTTAACGGGGCTAGAAGATAAGATGGAAGGCAAATTGCGGGAGATAGGGGAGCAATCCGCCCGGGAAATCAAACGGATGGGGAACCAGATAGAGGAGGTGAAAATCGGGTTAGAAGGTAAATTGGATGCTCAGAGGGATGAATTGGGACAGATGAGGGTGGCATCTACAAAAGAGATGGAGGAGATGAGCGAGGAGATACGACGAGGTGTAAGCGAGGAGGTCTCGGGGGTACGCGAGGAGGTAAAGCGAGGTGAAAAGCGTATGGAGAAAGAGGTGAGGAATAATACGGCTAGGTTACAGGCATAGAGGGTCTGACGAAGGGAGTAGAACAGCTGACGGTGGGACAGACGGAGTTAGCGGAGCAGGTACAAAAGAACACTGCGGTACTAGGAGGGTTAAAAGCGACACAAAAATAAATCAAGAACGACTTGATAGCGACGAAGAGGGAATGTCAGATGGTACGTGAGGGACTGACAACGAGGTTGGACGAGGTGACGGAGGTAATGGAGACAAAGGACTGGGAGGTGACGACGCACATAGAAATGGTCAAGGTGGCGTTAGAGGACGAAATAGAGGAGACGCACCGGGAAATAAAAGAGGTGAAGCAAAAGTTAAAGGAGGTGGAAGAAGGGGTGATTGAAATTAAGAAGAGACGGAGGGAAACTAAGAGGGAGATAAAGGAGGAGGTGATGGAATATGTACAAGGTCGGTGCTCAAATCGTGATGGTGTGCTCGCTAACCAAATAAAGAGTTTGCAGGTGGCGAAGGAGGTGCGACGACGAGGTACCAAGGTGAGTGACGATATATTCGGAAATGTATATGGTGTGAGGGAAGCTTCAGTCGGCTTGGGGATTGATTTGGATCCGGGTGTTCGTGACAGGCCGTTGGTGAAGTATGCGACAGGTACGGAGTGCGAGAGAGGAGGTGTGCGAGAATGTCCGACTCTGGGGTGTGTGAGGAAAAAGGGCGCGCCAAGGAGTGAGTGTGCTGTCGAGAGTGAGTTGGTCGTAGCGCGTGTGCGAGGGAGCACATGGAAGCGCGTAGTAGGGAGTGTTACAAGGGATGTAACGGGAGAATGCACGCCTGTGGTGAGTGTTACAGAGGGTGTAACGGGAGAGTGTGCGCAAGAGGATGCACGAGAAAGGTGTGTAACGGACGGGTGCATGAGGAAAGAGTGCACTGTCAAGAGTAAGGGAGAATGCACACCTGTGGTGAGTGTTACGGAGGGTGTAACGGGAGAGTGTGCGCAAGAGGATGCGCGAGAAAGGTGTGTAACGGACGGGTGCATGAGGAAAGAGTGCGCTGTCAAAAGTAAGGGTGAGTGCGCGACCGAGTGTGGAGGTGAGAGTAGTGAGAGTGACACGGAGCGTGAGTTGGTTGTGGCAGGTGAGAAAGGATGTACACCTGGAATGGAAGGATGCACACCTGGAATGGTAGAGCGTGTGTGGGAATGCACACTTGAATTGGTAGTGAGGCACGTGGTTGGGTGTGCAAGTGAGAGCACACCTGTGGTTGTCACAGAGGAGGTGACCGAGGAGGGGGCGCGAAGAGGTGTGTTGGTGAGGTGTGCGAACGACGAGTGTGTGCAAAGGTGTGCGGTGGTCAGGTGTGTGACAAAATCTATAAGCGGTATGAGTGTATCTGGGTGTGTCAGGGAAGGTGCAATGACAAAGAGCACGGAGACGGCTGGATGTATGAGCAAGGAACGAGCTGCGGGGTGTAAGCATGCAGGTGAAGCATCGACGTTAACCGGGTTAGCGGTTAGAGCGACGTATAGCCGAATCGGGCCTTCGGTGCGAACCGGGCAGCTTTGCGTGCCGCGGGGATCCGCGGCGGTTTCGAAAGAACCGCCGTGTGGGATTCACGCCGGGCCGCGCTTTGAACGGCCGTGTCCGTGCTCCACTAGGCGGAGCGGGCAGCCCGATAGGAAGGGTCGTCATGGCGACCCCTTTTTGTTGAGGCGTTCCGGCAGGTCGAGATCGGGCCATTGGAGGGCTCTGTGCCGAGATGGTGCGTGGGATCTCGGCCCAGGTAAGCGTCCTTCCCTGCACCGAATGCCGGACGTATCCAACCGCCGGCACCAAGCAACCCGCATTCATTGCTCGGCTTTACGAAGCAGAGCTTTGGAAACGAATTGGCGCACTGAGAGGCACTAGTGAGTAGACTGTGATGATGAGGATAGTGTTTTGGCCCCGAAATTAGAAAAACAAAATTTGATGATTGGCAGAGTGATGATTGGCCGATGATTGGCAAATTTTTCATTTGTTGAATTTGGACGAGAAAAATTGGTAGTGGGAGAGATACCCGATGTGGTGGGATGGCAACTCTGCCATCTCTCGCAACGGGGCAAAGGAGCACTAGTTTTATGGGGTTTGGCAGTGAAAACTAGCCCGGGAGGGTTAGGATATAATGGTAGGGACCTAGAAAACGACCTTAGGTAACGGTAAGGATAGGTAGTGACAATGATACCTGTAGTGGGGACGCAGGTAGATTAGTGTGGATGATAATGACGTGGTATGTGCTTAGTTTAAAGGGAAGATGGGGAGCACTAAGTTAGCAGGGCAACAGGTAGTTCAGATGATGCCGTGTGAGTGTTGGAGGTGCATGCAAGTGTATTGAGTAGGGTATGAGTAAATGATTGTGAGTTGTAGTGTGATTGCACAGGTGTGCAACTGGACAGGTGTATGGAGCAGTGTTTGAGTGAGTGATAGTGATGTGAGTGGTGCTGACCAAATGGTCCAGGAAGGAAGGAGGGTGCAGGTGGCACCAGGTGATTGCACAGGTGTGCAACTGCAGGTGAATAGAGAATGGTTGTGTGAAATACATGGAGTGTGGAATACATGGAGTGTGGAGTGTATGGAGTATTGGAATGGATGGTCGTGGAGTGAGTATGGGGGAAACTGTGGAGTGGATGGTGCGAAGGTGTGAATGGGGGAAGAAGGGACCCCCATCACGAGTACCCGGGGAGGGTAGTGTAAGTGTTAGGTAGAGGGTACAGGTAAATTGTGGTTGGATACTGGCATCTGTGGTGCGTGGTGGAAGAATGGTGATTGGATGGGTGCATTAGTGTTGTGGAAATGGCTGGGCGTGTAGCCTGTTAGTGTGTGTAGTTGGTTGGGCACTCCACCACTGTGAGGATGTCGGCCAGGTGAGGCCGCAGGTGGGCTCTGGGAGCCGGTAGAGTTGTTGTGGATGGGGCCCGAGGATCCGGAGGACGGACCCGGGTAGCCCAGTGCCAGAGGGCACCAAGGGGTGACAGAGCCAGGAGGGGCCTTCCCCAGTTAGATAGGTTAGGTGAGGAGCAGGTAAGCTCGGAGGCAACTGCAGTGGTGGAGGTGTGCAGGTGGGTAGGCCTGCTGGGAGAGCTACACGCCCCAGTCCTGGAATTGTGCAAGGGCACAGGGAGTTGCATCGGGGGAGTGAGACCCCAAATTGTGAAGCACCACAGTTTGTTCAATGGGAATTGGTTCTTAAAACCGCATGGAGTAAGGTGGCCAATGGATTGGCAGGGAAGACCCCGGGTAGTGTAAAGTGTATTAAAGTCATTTAGAAAGTAGTTAGGATGAAGATCTCCTCGCACCATCTGCATCCACTCACCTGAGGTGACAAAGCTCCGCACCATGCCGTGGTTTGTTGGTTTTTATTATTTTGATGCAAATGTTTGGAATGTGAGACGCATCATGACGTGGGTGTGACATTGTGCTGGTGTTCCATCTCTTCCTCCTTATGAGGATTGATGATGAATTGGGTGATGGCAAATTTTGGATAGAGGGATTGTGGAGACGAATTTGGTCTAGGGGAAATATGGGGAAGACGTGACATTAGCGACGAATTTGTAAAGGTGTAGATTTTGTAAATATGGGGTAAGGGCAAGGGGTAGAGTAGGTGACAGGGGGGGTGACGTACGGTAGGGATGAGCTTTCTCACTTCGCTCTCCGTACACACTTCGCCTTGCATTGCCTGTATTGATGTGTACCCTTGTGACCTTACCCCTCGCTCATCTGTCTTTTCCCCCCTTTTGTCTCCCACATGAGGACCTGTGCGCCACTGGGCACCGAGGGGAGCGTGCGTGAGTCCGCCATTGTGCGCCCGAAACTCCCAGAACCACAGCTGTCTGCATCGATGCACCACATTATGGACCACATGTCAGTGGCTGAGCACCACTTATGGACCCCATGGGTTGGGGCATGGCCCCTCTGCTGGAACCGGCCGTGAAGGCCCGAGATCTTGCTGGCGGACCTTGGCCACAGGGCACCGATGCCCCACAGGTGAACCACACTAGTCGGCCCTGTGGGCCATAAATAAATAAAAAAGAAATGGACACGTTGGGTGCATTTTATTTTATTGCAAATAGGCCACCAGCAAAGAAGATGACAACACCTGGAAGATAGCAATAGCCAGCAGAGGGAGCCGAAGGGCAAGAGACCACCAGCAGGGTTAGGGGTTGTTGTTTTTATTTTCATGAACAGTGATGACTGTGCACCGATTGGTGCTTGACGGTGCTTTGGTGCGTTTTGGGTGCTTTCATGGTGCGTTGATGCAGAGCAGACTGTCTCCCCCCCCCAGAAAGAACAATCACAGGTCCTGGGTTAGTATTGTAAATAAAAGCAGAGTCATTGTAAATAATGCGCCCCCACCATAAGTGTTATAGTTTGAAGACCATTCCGCAATTCGGTTAGCTGTGGGCGTGAATCTGTTAGGTAGGGTGCAATGGAGCAGCGCGACATATTTATTGGTGTTTTAAAACTGTCACACTCAGGGTCAGGTTAAAAGTAGAGGGAACTACACCTACGTGCCACACTAAGGTAAAAGTTATAGGCCCGGGACGTGCCTAAGGGGAGGAGGGTGCAGTGTTGTGGATATGAGAATGTTTTTTTTTGTTTGTTGTTGTGGTAAAATGTTGTTGTAAAAGGTTGTTGTAAAATATTGCCCCTCCTCCCTCCATTTGTGGTTGTATAAAGGTCAAAGGGCGTTCCCGTAGTTAGTCCATAAAACATACATGCAGGACACGATATATCTTTGTTGACAGTTATATCCTTATTATGTGTATTAGTGTAAGGCTGTGTCTTCCATTAATTGAAATACTCCATTGCACCAAGTGAAATAGATAGATCCCCTTTCATTCCCCATTCCCACTCCCAAAACTTCTACTGCCAACTACATTTGCCGCCATCACCCGAGGTAATCTCGGAGAAGAAAGGTGTGTCTCCACCTTGTCATAGAGGGGAGGAGTGAGCCAGCCCCGAACAACCAACTAAGTACTAGGGGGTTTGGCTTGAGAGGGCGGAGAGAGAACGCTCGGGGAGGTTCGCGAAGGTTCGAGGGTGTGGGCTATATAACCCGCGGCCCCGACGCCCCCAGGAGAGTTGAGTTGAGAAGAGTTGAGTTGGGAAGAGTTGAGTAAGGGATCCCTGAAAGAGCAGCTTCAGCCACAGCAGCTTCAGCCACAGCAGTTTTCAGCCACCGCAGCTTCAGCCGCAGCAGCTTTGGGGCCTTGACGGCAGTTTCGAGCGAGGCCGCGAAGGAACGGCGGCTGCTAAACGCGCCGATCGAGAGAGGGCGGCGGCTGCTCATCCCCGACCCGACCGTGCTGCGGTTCCAGCTGGACCTTCCTCCCCCTCCAGCCATCCACCTCCTGCCATTCCTGTCATCATTCCCCGCGTGAGTCTGTCTTTTGTTTGTTCTGTCCCAGGGTATTAATTAAGACTGTAGGTAAGCTAGCATTGCACTGTGCCTCTGAGTTCTTCTGTAAATTATTTTATTATCTTTCCTTCTCCTTGGTTTTTTTCGGGCCTGTAAATAGTAAATAAATTATATTTGTATTCCTTACCCTTTGTCTTTCTTCTTCTTCACATCCTTCGCGTTAGTCTTTTCCCCATTGAATATCTGTGGCGCGATTCGGCCAACGTTCGGGAATCGGGTTAGTCGGGGTAACTGTTAGGGCCGCGGCGCCATCCGCTCGGCAAAACAACATCCTATCCGCGGTCCGTAACAATATACAGTGAAACCTTGACTTACGAGTTTAATTCGTTCTGTGACCGAGCTCGTAACTCAATTTGCTCGTTTCTCAAATTAAATTTCCCCATTAAAATGCATTGAAATGCTATTAATCTGTTCCAGCCCGCCAAAAACCACACCAATTTTTTTCAAAATATACAGTGTATATAAAAATATCTCGCGCTTTATATTTCACCTGTATGCAGCATACAAGTTGGCAGGATGGCCTGGACTGGAGGTACGCACACTTGACTCTAAACTGTCCAGCCTGGGTTTGAATCCCGACCCAGCTATAACCTGTCATGGGTGAATCACAGGCAGGGTGATTCATCAATGTGTGTACCGCTAAACTGGGCGCCCCGTTTGCGTCCCATTAGTTGTTGGATGTTAAGGATCTCACCGTGTTTTCCACAAAGAGAAGGCGAGCTATCGCCGGCACTCTGAACAAGTTGTGGCCTGGCATGCTCTTCTCCTCTGCCGTTATATACGTCCTCCTCGGCATCTTTTTCCAGAAGAGCCCTGTCTCGTCACAGTTGAAGATTTGCTGGGGGATGTATCGTTCGGCTTCTATCAGTTCGGCAAAAGTTATAATAAAATCTAACCAAAATGTTAATAAACATTTAAATATTTAAACATTAAAACATTTAAAACATTTAAAAATTTAATAAAAATAACCAAAATGCGAAAACAAAGCAGCAGCGATATACGGCAGAGATGCTTGCACGGCAAGATAACCACGTGACCGGAACCCACCTGGTGGCGGGTGGCGTAAGCTCCAAAATAACCAAAATGCGAAAACAAAGCAGCAGCGATATACGGCAGAGATGCTTGCACGGCAAGATAACCACGTGACCGGAACCCACTTGGTGGCGGGTGGCGTAAGCTCGTAACTCAGATCTCGGCTCGCATCTCAAAGCAATAAACCGCCCGAGCGACGGCTCGTATCTCGGAAAACTCGTAAGTTGGTGCACTCGTAAGTCAAGGTTTCACTGTATATATATATATATATATATATATATATATATATATATATATATATATATATATATATATATATATATATATATATATATATATACATACAGTGGAACCTTGACTTACGAGTTTAATTCGTTCCGTGACCGAGCTCGTAACTCAAATTGCTCGTATCTCAAATCAAATTTCCCCATTGAAATGCATTGAAATGCTATTAATCCGTTCCAGCCCGCCAAAAACCACACCAATTTTTTTTTAAATATACAGTATATATAAAAATATCTCGCGCTTTATATTTCACCTGTATGCAGCATACAAGTTGGCAGGATGGCCTGGACTGGAGGTACGCACACTTGACTCTAAAGTCTAAACTGTCCAGCCTGGGTTTGAATCCCGACGCAGCTATAACCTGTCATGGGTGAATCACAGGCAGGGTGATTCATCAATGTGTGTACCGCTAAACTGGGCGCCCCGTTTGCGTCCCATTAGTTGTTGGATGTTAAGGATCTCACCGTGTTTTCCACAAAGAGAAGGCGAGCTATCGCCGGCATTCTGAACAAGTTGTGGCCTGGCATGCTCTTCTCCTCTGCCGTTATATACGTCCTCCTCGACACCTCGCTCATGTTTTTCGACGATTGCGTGTTTTATATCCAAGCACATCATCCTCTTCTTCTTCTCAGCACTGCACTTGCCACTCACTTTCTTAGGCCCCATGGTTAAAACTAAGAAATTTTCCGAAATAACCAAAATGCGAAAAAAAAAATGCAGCGCTGTACGACAGAGATACGTACTGTACTTGCACGGCAAGATAACCACGTGACCAGAACCCACCTGGCGGCGTGAACTCGAAATAACCAAAATGCGAAAAAAAAAATGCAGCGCTATACGACAGAGATACGTACTGTACGTGCATGGCAAGATAACCACGTGACCAGAACCCACCTGGCGGCGTGAACTCGAAATAACCAAAATGCGAAAAAAAAAATGCAGCGCTATACGACAGAGATACGTACTGTACGTGCACGGCAAGATAACCACGTGCCCAGAACCCACCTGGCGACGTGAACTCGAAATAACCAAAATGCGAAAAAAAAAATGCAGCGCTATACGACAGAGATACGTACTGTACGTGCACGGCAAGATAACCACGTGACTGGGTGGCGAAAGCTCGTAACTCGGATCTCGGCTCGCATCTCAAAGCAATAAACCGCCCGAGCGACGGCTCGTATCTCGAAAAACTCGTAAGTTGGGGCACTCGTAAGTCAAGGTTCCACTGTATATATATATATATATATATATATATATATATATATATATATATATATATATATATAGATATATATATAAATATATATATATATATACAGGGGGCTGCAAAAGTAGGTATACAGTAATGAAAAACAAAGCGTGCGCACAATACGTATTTTATTGATTCTACAAGCATATCAATAATAACATATCAATAATAAACATATCAATAATAAACATATTAATCCCTCAAATGTTCAAGCTGTTTGCCCCTGGCATTCACACACTCCACTAGTCGAGTGTGGACACCCATGCACACTCTGGCACAAAGGTCTTTATCAGCATCAATTTCCTGGCAAGCCTCCCGTATGAACTGAATCATGGCATCAACAGAATGTGGCTTGCGTGCGAAAACCCTGTCTTTTACACATCCCCAGAAAATGAAGTCCATAGGGGTGAGATCCGGCGAACGTGGTGGCCAGTCAACGGCTCCCCGACGTCCAATCCACCTGTTGTTGGTATAATCCTTACTGTATACCTACTTTTGCAGCTCCCTGTGTATATATATATATATATATATATATATATATATATATATATATATATATATATATATATATATATATATATATATATCCTCCCCCGAATCCCCCTTCCTCTCCCTCCTCCACTCCCCTTTCCCTCGGCAACGCCGGGCACTTCAACTCGTTAATCATACGATACAAAGTCCCTGATAAACCGTCAATTGAACAGAAAAACAAAACCTACCAATCTGTTGTGAACATGCGACTGGCGTTTTAATCTGCACTACCAACACCGTCATCTTCACTCACACCACCTTCGTGTGAATCACTCACATAAGGCTTGAACCGATCCTGCTGCACAATTCCCCTGAAAGCATTTCCATCACCAATTTTGTCTCCAATAGTTTCTGCAAATTCCCACTGATCTGTTTTGACATCCTGAGAACCTTCGGAGTTGCTAATGATGATGGAATCAGTATCGGAATCCGAGCTTGGAATGCACTTTCTCCACGTACAGCTGCCATTTGGGTCAAGGTGAGTTAATCATGTGACGTCACTGGCAAGATCGAAAATCGGCATTCTCGGGCTTTTTGACACTTTGTTATTGTCAGAAAAATAAAAATAAAAATTCCCTTCCAATTAGACGGTGATTAATGATTTTAATGATTTTCCATGTTTTCAGAATATTCTTTCAGAATTTCAGAAATAAATAAATTTGTGTTGGTGGTCCCCTTTAAACTTCCCTTTCACACTGAAATTCTCTACGTCTGTTTTTCCCCACACTGACTGGTGCTGCCCTCATTTCCCAGTTCACACACCTGTGAAGGGATTCACCACGTGACAGGCAGTCAAACTGTATTTTAATTATTTATCGGCTCCTGCTATTCCGGTTCATTTGGATGATTTGTGGGATCTGCATTCAGGCACAGCTTGAGGTGTTCGGAGTGAAGAAAATACCGATAATACCCGCACAATTCCTACATGCTAAGAATAGTGACTATTTGATGATCAGTGCCTCAGGTATTTATATTTAACCAGTTTCTGTATTTCCACCTTCATGCTAACTCCAAGCATTATCATACCAGAGCTTGTGTTTACACTAATGACAAACAATATAACACCACAAATCCACACTTCATTTCCATTTTTTTTAAACTAAGCCAATTTTTCAATGCCACAATCCATGTTTGCCTCCACCACCAAAGGTGTATGTATGGAGGTTATGTTTTCTCCCCTGTCTGTCTGTTTGTTTGTCTGTCCGTTTGTGAACAAAATATCTCAAAAAGTTGTGGACGGATTTGGACGAAATTTGGCAGAGATGTGTAGCGTATGTGACGAGGATGAAATGATTATATTTTGGTGAAGATCCGGATCCGGATCCAGATAGTGTAACTTTTAAGTGATTCTTCACCATTGAGTGATTTGGCCAACCAGGTGGAGGTATATGCTCTCTACTGAGAACCGTTCTATGTTAAATTCCTGGAATGTTGATAGCTCACTCTCGCGTCCAGAACATTCCCTGTTTGAGCGATACTACTTGCCTTGCATCATTCTTAGGAAGAGTCATCAGGTATGTTTCTGGAAAACCCACCACCACATTGTATTTTCCGTTCAAGTATTTGTGAATATAAACTTACAGGCGATGTTTTTGAATGTTACCGTCGCAGAAAATTGATTACCATTGTGGTCCAAATCAACACTCAAAAGTGATATGTTTTTGACATTCCATTTAACCTTTTTGCATTTGTGGATTGTAGGTTATAGAGTACAGTAATCCTTATACAGGGTGACCCCAAAAGCATGGGCCCCAGGAAACAATTTAAAATTTAAATATTATCTCATCAAATGCAACAAAGTTTGCAGATGCTTTTGACTCTCTTCAATCCCACTCCACCCTCCAGGTCTTTAAAACAGCTGTTCACCACCATCTCTTATCTTCCCCCATCCAAAACCTTGATCTTTTCTACCCCCGCTAATTTCACCCCAAATCCTACACTTTTTTGAAATACCAACTTCTGACCTGGAAGTCCTTGGTCTCCTTGTGTTTTACACCTCTAGCGCCCTGATCCCCCTCTTCCCACGCCTCCTCCCCCCAGGCCCTCTCCCTCCCGCGCTTCTCCCTGCTCTCAAATGTTGTGTTTGTGTGCTTCCCCTTCTCTCCCCATCTTGTCTTCCGCTCCCTCTTTTTATATATTTTGTTTGTCAGGTTGATTTGTTTGTGAAATAAATGTTAGCTCTTTCACGAGCCTCGATTCAGTATACAAAAAAAAAAGATCATATTGATCACTCATCGTCAAGATGTCCCTGAAACTTTCAGTTGTGTTCAAATAAATTTGACAATTTCCCAATGAAATTACTGATGATATGCTCCAAGTTATCACCATTTTGCTCAATGCAGAGGGTGACACATCGAACAAAGTTAATCATAACTTGTCTGCACCATTATAATAATTCTCCTCAAGCTTTCTTTGCTGACATTGAGCTATTGACTGCAGTGCCAGAGATTTCTTGAGACTGCGGGCAACTGAGTCAGCGACGGAAACGATATTCTTGGGTGACCTTCCTGATTTTGTCCATGACATCGTGTGTGAATGTACCGGATTCAGGAAACTTGGCAGATACACCCTCTCCTAACTCAGTTCAGAACTCTTGAAAAATGAAAGAGATGAATGAAAGCTGTGAAGGTTGTTAAACTTTTCCTGGGGCCCACTTTTTTGGGGTCACTCTGCACTTCTAATACGTGGGTATGTGTGACAGGAAACTGACGTATTTGGCCACAAGTTTTCCAATCCGCTGGGGATGGCAGCTGGTTTTGACAAGCACGCAGAGGTCCCAGATGCTCTGTTTGGTCTGGGATTTGGATTTGTCGAGGTTGGAAGTGTCACCCCAAAAGCACAGCCTGGGAACGCTCAGCCCAGGCTGTTTCGTCTTTCACAGGACCAAGCTATCATCAACAGGTATCATTCTCATCAGGTTATGCCTTAACAAATGAGAGGAATGTAAAGATGTGGGAAATAATAGAAATGCCACTCGTTTAATCAAGATATTATTTAATTATGATATTTACGATGAAAGTCTGCTGCAGGCTTGTGATGTCCCACTGCTTTGACTTTGCAGAGTTTGTATTTCTAGATTAGTCTTCATTTATAGTTCCTTCACAATATGTCTCATTGTAAGATCAACAAGCTCCATGAATGGACCATGAAATTTTGGAAAATTTTGAGACCAAGTAAAGTCATAAATGGACCGTACCACAACATAACGACATTCTTATTTGCAGAAGATATAATGTGTGACGTAATGCAATCTTTGGGCTGGCAGAATAATCTCGGCCCAAGACAAATGCACACTCGCTTTTGAGCTGTCTTTCCTAGGTTTGAATCCCAACCCAGCTAGAAAATGTCATCCTGGTGTTTCACAGGCAGGGCGATTCATCAATGCGTGTGCTGTCCCTCGGGTGGACATTAAACTGGGCATCCAGTCTGCTAGCATTAGTTGTGGACTTAATGATCACACGGTGTCATTCACGAAGAGTCGGCGAGTTATTGCTGGCGTTATGACATCAGAACCTTTCTTTTCAATCTCCTTGAAATCTGTCTGCCATTACACGCACCATCCTCCCCCACATATTCACACCACCTGAATCCTCCTCTGAACCTCTGCCTCTGACTTACCATCCCTGGTCACTGTTCCCTCCAGATACTCAAACCTAATTCCTTTTCTGATCTCCTTCCCCTCTAACCTGATATTCATTTACTTTTTTGTTCTGCTGCCCGACCCACATCACCTCAATCTTCTCCACGCTCTTCTTCAGCCCATGTTTCTCAAATGCCCCCTGCCACTCCCCCATTACTTCCTGCATCTCCCACACACTCTTCACCACAACAACCAGATCGTCCGCATACAATATCCTCTCCAAAATACTCTTCATGTTTAACTTCCTGCTTACCAGCTCCATCACAATGGTAAACAGGAGTGGGCTGAGAGCGCTTCACTGCCTCAACCCGATGTTCACATTGAACTCCTCCGACATCCCAGGCCCAAGCAAAACTCTTCCCTTTGTTCCCTTAAACATCTCTTCCACCAATGTAACTTCTGCTTCTGGCACTCCCATCCATCTCAGTGTCACCCTCACCATCTCTCTCAGGACAGTGTCGTAGGCCTTCTTCAGATCCACAAATCCAAATGCGATTTTACCTTACACCTCCAACTACTTCTTCACCAGCTGTCTCAGTGTGAGCATCCCATCTGTCATTCCCCGACCCTTTCTAAACCCCTGTTGCTCTTCTTCAATTTCCTTCTCCACACTTCCTTATTCTCCCATCCAGAACCCTCTCCAGCACCTTCATGACATGACTAAGGAGTGTCATGCCCCTGTACCTCGCCGGATCTTGACCATTGTCCGTCCATATCATCACAATTAACTCTGTCTATTAGGGTCCATGGGAGTCTGCAGGAGGGGAAGGGGGGGGGCGGGGGTTTGAGTGACCCTGCATAGAAGGGGAGCTCCTGATGCAGTTGAGCTTCAGGACCCCGCGGTCCTATTTATGACAGTCATGGAACACGTCATTGCTGCCGACATCCTCTTTCTTCTTTTCTAGCGCCCTGATCTCTTACCATCAGTGTGGATTATTTTTCCAGTGGATAAATTCTCTACATTCTACTGCTGCTCTCACTGCAAAAGTCGGACGCCATAAATTTCAACGAAGAGGTCAGGGCCATCTCCCTGGACATATTTTGGGCATTGACGCAATGGCAGCCTGCTCTGCTTTACACGCTTGCTGCCCGTGGCATGCAATGGCACCAACATGCCTGGGTTGTTGACTACCTCCACTCCATTTTAGAGGCTAAAGTTCCCCAAGGCAGGTTTTTACCCAGTCTTGTTCCTGCCGCCTGCATAACTGGATTGTCGACTTCATCTTCCCCCATTAGAGGCTAAAGTGCTGCAATGCAGTATTTTTCCCATTATTGTTCCTCATCTACTTTAATGACCAATCCATTGTTCTGGGAAACCTGTCTCTTTTTGCAGATGACTCCACATTGTGCCACGCAGCACTCCCACCCCTCTGACGGACAGCCGGGAGCTGCGTTACTTTGTGCGGATCTTCAGGAAAAGATTAGGTGCTGCCCTGACAAATGGAGCACATCTTTCAATCCTGGCAAATATCGTATTCTCCCTTTGTCGCTCCAGAACGATCATCAAACAAACGCACTTATTTTCCATGGTCAGCCACTGGAAGATGTTCATTCTCATCAAGACCTCACCAACAGGACTAGAATAGACTCAACGACCTCTCCTGGATTGACCGTACAGCAAAATTGGTCTCCAAAGAATCTGCAGACTGTATGATCCATAAATCTAAGTTGTTTCCTGAAATATCAGAGCTCGTCACAGCGTACAAGGCCTCTTACTCTCGGTGCCACAGACCCCACTGAAAGCAAGGTGATCACGAAAGCCGACACTTTGCTGGCCTCTGTTTTATTCCTTTTTAGACATTCTAGTTTTAGTATCCAGAGGCCAGCCTTGCCACCCGACTGATAAAAGTACCTTATTTCAGTTCACGAACATGTACTATAAAATACATAATCGAAATATCATTACTTATTATAATTATTATTGCAATATTATAACCTAAAGATAATAATTAATGCAAATATGGGGTTGGGTTCCTTTGCCCACATTAAATGCATCACATTTGAGGAAATTCACACACTTTTCATTGCTTATTTATTCCGTATTGTATATTGTAATACGGTACTGTAAGTAAATGTAAAATAAACTACAAAAAAAGCACATTTTAGTACAATAAAACCATCTACTAGTTTTGAGTTGTTAGGGTGGTGGGTGGTGAATGTAAGTGTGGAGGGTGTGCGGAGTGTAAGCGTGGGAGTGTGGTGGGTGGTGAGTGTGGTGGGTGGTGAGTGGGAGGGTGGAGTGTGGTGGGTGTAGTGGGTGGAGTGGGTGGTGGGTGGAGTGGGTGGTGGGTGGAGTGTGGGCGGGTGGGTGGGTGATGGGTGGAAAGGTGGGTGGGTGGAGTGGGAGGATGGACGGTGGAGTGTGGTGGGTGTAGTGGGTGTAGTGTGGGTGGTGGAGTGTGGAGTGTGGGTGGGTGGTGGGTGGAGTGTGGGTGGGTCGGAGGGTGATGGGTGGAAAGGTGGGTGATGGGTGGAAAGGTGGGTGGGTGGGTGGAGTGGGAGGGTGGTGAGTCACTCATTTCCGGAAGGTTCTCCCCCTTTGCTGTGACTCAAAAGCTTTTGCTAGTTGTTGAGATGACCGTTTTTCTCCTTCCTGAAAAAAAGCATCAACGGTTGACCGCTTCCTGCTCTGCCTCTTCTTTTACTCATAAATATCATGTTAGCACCGAAGGCTTTCCATGATGTTTATATGTCATGACAATGTAATAGCGAGTTATAGGTAAATGATCACGACGTTCTGTGAAGCATTGGTATCTAATTAGTACAGACGTTATAACGAAACAACATTAACTGGGACGACGTTAAGCAGGGACGCCCTGTATTTGGATAAACAGCTGTGCTGATACCGAAAATCGTTCTCTATCGTGTCAATTCATTTCTCACCATCCCCTTGGATTTTATGCAACATTTCTTCATTCAAACGTTCCTGCCAAAAAAGGCTACGATTAGTCCGGTCACTTTAGTGTTAAACCCAGAAGTAATTACCATAAAGGTGAAATTTTCAGGACAGCTTCAGTTTTTAATTGCTTTTCAAATATCAAAGATCCCCAAGTGTCACGTGTGCGCTTCATGATTAAAGCACCTCTACCTAACAACCATTCCCAGGACCGAGCAATGTCTTTTTGACGATCCGAGTGGTATCTCAGTCTACGATAAAACTTCATTTGATCACTAATATATCAATCTTATGGAGTATAAACATGTTTGTATCATCAGAAATACAATATATACATAACTCACTACATATATTAACACATAGCATCTCTCTACCTAACAACCAGAACCCAGATTTTGTGTATACCTGCATACAACAACAACAACAACAGGCATTTTAAGGCCATTTTCCCTGCTGGAGCGGGGGTTAGCTTTGCGGGCCCCATGACAATCTTCTCCATTTTGCCCTATTTTCTACATCTCCCCTTGTTTAACCCCCTTGCCCGCATTTCTTCTTCCACCATCTTCAGCCAAGTCTTTCTTGGTCTTCCCCGTCCTCTACTTCCTTCTGCATTCATTTCCATTACTCTTCTCAACCAGTCACTTTCATCCTTCCTCAACACATGACCAAACCATCTCAACCTGTTCCTCTTCACAGCACCCACCACAGGCTCTATTCCCATCATCTTTCGCAATTCTTCATTTGTCTTCCTCTCTCTCAACGATCTCCGCACATCCACCGAACCATTCGCGTTTCCACCCTTTCCAGCCTTCGTTGCTGCTCTACGTTCATTACCCATGTCTCGCTCCCATAAATCACAACACTTCTCACACATGCAGCATACACCTTTCCCTTTAGCTTCAACGACACTCCCCTCCTCGTCAGCACGCCACTCAGTTCCCGAAACTTCTTCCATGCACATCTCACTCCAGCAACCGTTACCGAGTCTGATCCACCTTCCCCATTCAGCATGTCTCCGAGGTAGCAAAATGTTTTCACACCTTCCAGCTTCACGCCGTCTCCAAGATCCAACTCAACATTTCCTCCATCTGCAGCTCCGTCTGTGCACACCTTACACTTGAATGTAGCTGCCACATTGGTTAATGACCCTCTCAGACCATTACATTTGTGATGAACCCACTCAGCGCACATTGTACATTGATTGGAGTTCACTCCGACACCCTTCCTGCACACAGCACACGGCCACTTCCCAGTTCTTTCCACCTCACCACATGCTTTACCACTTGCCATCACCTTCGTTTTTCCGATATTCACCTTCAGACCTTTTGTCTCCATTACATTCCTTCCACTTGTTCATCTTCTCCTTCAGTCCATCCATACTTTCCCCAATCAACAGCATATCATCTGCATACAACAACTCCCACGGTAAACCCTGCTTTACGTTCCGAGCCAGCACCTCCATCACAGCTACAAATAGTAGTGGACTTAGTACCGACCCCAAATGCACTCCCACCTTCACCTCAAACTCACCACTGTTCCCGTCCTTCGTCCTTACAGCTGTGTAAGCGCGCTCTCTCGTACATTGCCATCACTACTCTGATCAACCATTCCTCCACTCCTAACTTCCTCAATGCCCATATCACTACTTGTAGTGGAACCCTATCGAATGCTTTCTGCAGATCAACAAACCCAAGAAACAACTTCTTCCTCTGCTCCATGTACTTCTCCTGCAACTGCCTTGCAATAAAAAGCACGTCTGTCGTTCCTCTTCCTGGCATAAATCCAAACTGCATTTCGTCGATCTTCACTTTTTTCCTTATCCTCCTCTCCAACATTCTTTCCAATACCTTCATTCCATGCTCCAATAACTTTATCGCTCGATACGAGCCACTGTCCAGAGGGTCACCTTTCCCCTTGTATAGAGGGACAAGTGTACTCAGTTCCCAAGCCACTGGAATGTGGCCTTCTTTCACCACCAGATTACAGATCTCTGTCATTCTCTTCGCTCCCCAATTCCCGCTGCCTTCAACATATCTCCCACAACTCCCGCCAACCCTCCTGAGTTGTCAAAATATACCTGCATACAAATGTCAAAATAAAACCAGAATCCAGATTTTCTGTGTACCTGCATACAAATATCAAAATAATACCGGAATCAGGATTTTGTGTATACCTGCATACAAATATCAAAATAATACTGGAATCAGGATTTTGTGTATACCTGCATACAAATATCAAAATAAAAAATCACTCGTGGAGCGACACTTCACAAAAGGCACTCAGTAGAGCATCTTTTTTACCTCACAAATAAATGCTGGTTGAATTCAGTGACCTGATATTCAAATTGTGTTGAAAGTTTAAGTTAATCTGATGAAAATTAAGGAATTTAGAAACTTGAAAAGTGTGGTTGACCTTAGTCCTATGTTGACCTTTTGGCCTATCCTGATCTCAAAAATAGTTGGTGGTTGAATTTAGTGACCAGATATGCCAATCCTGTTCTAATTTCTAGCTAATTGGATGAATATTGAAGATTTTAGAAATCTGGCCTATGTTGAGCTCAAAAATACCTGGATGAATTTAGTAACCAGACATGCAAATCCTCTTAAAATTTAAAGTCAATCGGATGAAAATTGAAAATTTTAGGAATTTGGCCTATGTTGACCTTTTATCCTATGTTGACCTAAAATATTGTTACGTTTGTGGGGGGCGGGGGGGGGGACACCAATGACATACCTTCGGGCCAGATAGGATTGTATAGGTGGTGTGCTCCGAATGTCGCGAAGAAGAAAAAACCTTATAGTGTAGCAGCATAGCAAACCTGTTGTGCATTTTGTGATACAAGCACCAAATTTGGCACAAATGTACATTAATATGTTGCGAACATTTTCAGATATTGGGCCACTTGAAATTCCGTAATTTTTCTTTTCAAATTTTTTCAAATTTCGTAATTTCAAATTTTTCGGGTGACACCGTCACAATTTCGGTCTTCGAGGCCGGCCGATATAGTGGGGTGGCTTAGCCCAAATATTCAAAAGAATTGTGCATTTTGTGATACAAGCACCAAATTTGGCACAAATGTACATTAATATGTTGCGAACATTGTGTGGTCAGCAATGAAGACGAGAGTCTGAATTACATGTATGCAAAAGACCTTGTGAACCAGTGAAGCAAATACACGGGTAAGCATGAATTAAATCTAGGGCATGATATAATTTCCATGATGTTTACCTCTACACTCAATGGTGGAAGGAGGTAATGTTTTGATCCCAGCTTGTCTGTATGTCTGTTTGTCTGTTAGTCCACAAAATTCCAGACAAAGCTTGTAGTAGTGGTAGTTGTAGTGGTAGTGGTGATAACAGAAATTGTTATATAGAACTGAACTTATATTATTATTATATGCAGAAAATAACTTCATTTCTATATGCCCTGCAGTGGACAGGTTAATTGGTTTATGCACTGAAGGGGTCACCCTGGTGTGCACTGCTGTGTTCTGCCTCACTGAGTTGTTCAGGTATGATGTACTCAGCACAAGCTTCCGGTCGGCCCGGAGGTGGGGGTGCGGGGCCTGTCACGGAACGTCAAAACAAACGGCCTGCCGGGGCCGCCCAAAAGTCGGGCGTGAGGGGCGCGTCCACTAATGGAACGCCTCTCGCTTCCCAGATCGAGGGCCACGTGGTCAGGAGAACCTCGTCCCTTCCGGTCACACTTTGCCTATCGGCCGGCCTCGAAGACCGAAATTGTGACGGTGTCACCCGAAAAATTTGAAATTACGAAATTTGAAAAAATTTGAAAAGAAAAATTACGGAATTTCAAGTGGCCCAATATCTGAAAATGTTCGCAACATATTAATGTACATTTGTGCCAAATTTGGTGCTTGTTTCACAAAATGCACAATTCTTTTGAATATTTGGGCTAAGCCGCCCCACTATTAATGTAACTAAGTAGGGATCTGTTCGGCCGGATGTCTCGTAAGTGTATGTTTGTCTCCATGCGAGGGGTGGAGCTATGTTAATTTGGTAAGGTAGAAGGGTAATTGAACGCGACCCTGTGTGTAGACCCCAGTGAATGCGACCCTGTGTGCAGTCACCTCTGATTTTTTTCCCTTGTTCCTTATGACACACACCACACCAGCCTTGCATTCCACACCTAAAATAAAACCCCATAAATAGCCACCAGGATTCAGACATTTGAACGCTGCCACTGGCATCACCAGCCGAGTCATCGCAAGACCAAGCAAGCAGGGCCGTGGGGCCTCGCCCCGAGAGGTGATGATTGGTCAGGGCGATGGACTGCTACAATGGACTCTTTGATCGGAGCACGCGTGGACGGGAACAAAAAGGACAAAGACCGGGGAACAAAATGGCTGAGGACCGCCATTTTATCTCTCGCGTTGGGACATTAATAGCGTGCTGTCGCACCTATGCTCTCTCTTGGTCTGGGGTTTGACTACAAGCAGTCACAGTTTTTACTCTCTTGGTCGGGACATTCAATACGGGTGGTCGCAGTTCGTGCTCCTCTTCTCTTCCTCGCTCTTGGTCCTGACGTTCGGCGTTCACAGCTTGTGGACTCTGACGCCCTTGGCTCGTGGCTTCGTGACGGCTGTGTGCCGTGCCGCTTGAGCCGGAGAGACCTTGGTGCTTTGTGGAGTGGACGGTGAGGAGGGAGTGAGGGCCTGCTCGCTTCGCGCTCGGTGGCTGGCGGTGAACAGACTTCGTGCCAAAGCGTGTGTTTTCCCGCGCAAGGACTCGGGAACCTGTTCGAGGGCCGACGGGGTTTGAGGGCCACTGAAAGCTGAGTACACACAAACACATTTATTTTTCATTTACCGTGCATTCAGAAAGTATTCAGACCCCTTAACTTTTTTCACATTTTGTTATGTTGCAGCCTTATGCTGAAATCGTTTAAATTCATTTTTCCCTCATCAATCTATACTCAATACCCCATAATGACAAAGAGAAAACAGGATTTTAGAAAGTTTTGCAAATTTATTAAAAAGAAAATAGTGTAATATCACATTGACATAAGTATTCAGACCCTTTGCGACGACACTTGAAATTTAGCTCAGGTGCCTCCCATTTCTCTTCATCATCTTTGAGATATTTCTACACCTTGATTGAAGTCCACCTGTGGTAAATTCAATTGATTGGACATGATTTGGAAAGGCACACACCTGTCTATATAAGGTCTCACAGCTGACAATGCATATCAGAGCAAAAACCAAGCCATGAGGTCGAAGGAACTGCCTGCAGAGCTCAGAGACAGGATTGTGTCGAGGCACAGATCTGGGGAAGCCAACAAAAAAAATTCTGCTGCATTGAAGGTTCCCAGGAGCACAGTGGCCTCCATAATTCTTAAATGGAAGAAGTTTGGAACAACCAGGACTCTTCCGAGAACTGGCCGCCCGGCCAAACTGAGCAATCGCGGAGAAGGGCCTTGGTTAGAGAGGTGACCAACAACCCGATGGTCACTCTGGCTGAGCTCCAGAGATCCTGTGTGGCGATGGGAGAAACTTCCAGAAGGACAACCATCACTGCAACACTCTACCGATCTGGGCTTTATGGCAGAGTGGTCAGACGGAAGCCTCTCCTCAGTGAAAGACACATGAAAGCCCGCTTGGAGTTTGCAAAAAGCACCTAAAGGACTCTCAGACTGTGAGAAACAAGATTCTGTGGTCTGATGAAACCAAGATTGAACTGTTTGGCTTCCGTCTGGCCACTCTGCCATAAAGCCCAGATCGGTGGAGTGTTGCAGTGATGGTTATCCTTCTGGAAGTTTTTCCCATCTCCACACAGGATCTCTGGAGCTCAGCCAGATTGACCATCGGGTTCTTGGTCACCTCTCTTACCAAGGCCCTTCTCCCCTGATTGCTCAGTTTGGCCGGGCAGCCAGCTCTAGGAAGAGTCCTGGTTGTTCCAAACTTCTTCCATTTAAGAATTATGGAGGCCACTGTGCTCTTGGGAACCTTCAATGCAGCAGAAATGTTTTTGTAGTCTTCCCCAGATCTGTGCCTTGACACAATCCTGTCTCTGAGCTCTGCCGGCAGTTCCTTCGACCTCATGGCTTGGTTTTTGCTCTGATATGCATTGTCAGCTGTGAGACCTTATATAGACAGGTGTGTGCCTTTCCATATCATGTCCAATCAATTGAATTTACCACAGGTGGACTCCAATCAAGGTGTAGAAATGTCTCAAAGATGATGAAGAGAAATGGGAGGCACCTGAGCTAAATTTCAAGTGTCATCGCAAAGGGTATGAATACTTAGTTCAATGTGATATTTCAGTTTTTTCTTTTTTATAAACTTGCAAAACTTTCTAAAATCCTGTTTTCTCTTTGTCATTATGGGGTATTGAGTGTAGATTGATTAGGGAAAAATGAATTTAAACGATTTCAGCATAAGGCTGCAACATAACAAAACGTGAAAAAAGTGAAGGGGTCTGAATACTTTATGAATGCACTGTGTTTATCCCATTGTGCTGTCTTACGAGTCTGTGTGGGGGTGCCCCAATTTAGGAATTTAGTTTTACCGTGCCTTTCTTGTTGCCTGCATTTATTTTATTAAACCCTTTATTTATTTCATTTTAATCCCGTGTCTGCCTTGTTTAATTGTCGTGGTTCGAAGACGCTCCAGTGGAATCCATGCAGGTAATAGCTTTGCTAACCTCCGCTCCCACACGTGTAAAGAAGAGCCGCCATTGTTTGAGTGAACGCCTCGGAGTTAAAGCTTGAGCGGCCACCCGTCACCTTGGGGATCTTAATCCCCCCAGTGAACGCGACAATATAATTGGTGGTTGAATTCAGTGACCAGATTCTCAGCCCTTGGTGAGTTGTTGCATTCCAAACCCATACAGTGGCTGCACATTGCAGAGTATGACATCCCTGCTCATCTGCACACACACCGACTCATCCATCCTACTATGCATTTACAGCATGAGTTTCATCAGTTTTTCAGGTGCAGCTGGCAGATCAGTAAGCACAGGGACCAATGTGTTGTTGAGAAGTTGCCATCCTCACTCTGTCCGAGGATGATCATTTCCTCGCCACTGTTGACCTTCCATAGTGATCAAATACAGGTATTGCAGGTGTCAGCTCATGCTTCGCAACATAACTAGAATGCATTTGTCATATTTCATAATAGATTGCTGAGCAAGGCCAAACAACAGCATGAAGAAGGTGACCGCCATCGATGACGAAGTGTGCGTTGTCAGGTATATTACTCTGAGGGTGTGCCAGGGATTTCAACAACAACAACTAATGCAGCCTTGTTTGGTTTTCTCATACAAGTGTCATCAAACACCGATGACATCGTGATGCTAGCTCGTCCTTTATGAAGCTTTCCAACTCTGAGCTGAAATGAATAATACGTTGTGCGATTGAAGAGTCGAATTGGATTTACTGGAACATTTTCATTGTGTATCTTGACAGTGTTAGTCATCGTAGGAATTGGTTTTACTTTATTGCATTTCAGTTTCACTTCAGTGGAATTACTGCCAACCATTTGCTTTCTAGCTGATGTCCCACGATTATCAGCATCATCACAGGTGATGGATCCATCCACAACGATTCCAGTAGCAAGAGAAACAAGCATGTCGGGGCTTACTGTCAAATACATGATGTGCATGAAGCCACCGACAAAGCATTGCAAGTCACTGGTGATGGATCCATCCACATCAATTCCAATAGCAAGAGAAACAAGCATGTCGGGGCTTACTGTCAAATACGTGATGTGCATGAAGCCACCGACAAAGCATTGCAAGTCACTGGTGATGGATCCATCCACATCAATTCCAATAACAAGAGAAACAAGCATGTCGGGGCTTACTGTCAAATACAGGATGTGCATGAAGGCACCGACAAAGCATTGCAAGTCACCGACTCATCCATCCTACTATGCATTTACAGCATGAGTTTCATCAGTTTTTCAGGTGCAGCTGGCAGATCAGTAAGCACAGGGACCAATGTGTTGTTGAGAAGTTGCCATCCTCACTCTGTCCGAGGATGATCATTTCCTCGCCACTGTTGACCTTCCATAGTGATGGATCCATCCACAACAATTCCAATAGCAAGAGAAACAAGCATGTCGGGGCTAACTGTCAAATAGAGGATGTGCAATGCGCATGAAGCCACCGACAAAGCATTGCAAGTCGCCGGTGATTGATCCATCCACAACAATTCCAACAGCAAGAGAAACAAGCATGTCGGGGCTTACTGTCAAATACATGATGTGCATGAAGCCACTGACAAAGCATTGCAAGTCACTGGTGATGGATCCATCCACATCAATTCCAATAGCAAGAGAAACAAGCATGTCGGGGCTTACTGTCAAATACAGGATGTGCATGAAGGCACCGACAAAGCATTGCAAGTCACTGGTGATGGATCCATCCACATCAATTCCAATAGCAAGAGAAACAAGCATGTCGGGGCTTACTGTCAAATACAGGATGTGCATGAAGCCACCGACAAAGCATTGCAAGTCACCGGTGATGGATCCATCCACAACAATTCCAGTAGCAAGAGAAACTAGCATGTCGGGGCTTACTGTCAAATACAGGATGTGCATGAAGCCACCGACAAAGCATTGCAAGTCACCGATGATGGATCCATCCACAACAATTCCAGTAGCAAGAGAAACAAGCTTGTCGGGACTTACTGTCAAATACAGGATGTGCATGAAGCCACCGACAAAGCATTGCAAGTCACCGGTGATGGATCCATCCACAACAATTCCAATAGCAAGAGAAACAAGCATGTCGGGGCTTACTGTCAAATACAGGATGTGCATGAAGCCACCGACAAAGCATTGCAAGTCACCGGTGATGGATCCATCCACAACAATTCCAGTAGCAAGAGAACCAAGCAATGTGGTGAAAATGTACCAAAGTTGAACCGAGGTGTGATGCTCACTTAAACCGCTGAGCGGCGTCTATAAGACCTCGGACGTCCGCGACTCGAGGCCACTCCTGCGACATTATACAATGACATGTAGAATTGAATGGTACGTACCCACTTATATTCTAGGCTTGCTTGCATTGACTGATATATTCAATCTTTCTCATATGATGCCTAGATCCTGACATATATATTGCATGATGTATTTTACAGGATGATGCAAAGATCTGATTGAGATTAAACCTACATATGGGACAAGTTGTGGACTTGGTTGATTTTCACAACACTTAATCTCAATCAATGATCTGCGGAAATGGCGGGACACGATTCTGGCGATGGCCGGATGAACGCAGATCTCAGACGAGCGTTTCCCGACATTCTCCACGCTCCTGCGAGGCCCACCTCGGAGAAGAATGACCAGCGGAGGACCCGTCGAGCTAGCTCCAGCCACGGAGCTCCGACTACTCTTGCTGCCGGTCTGCCTCGAAGGGACCGGATGCGTTGGGACCTCGCAAGCATTTTGCGGAACCGCGTCGTCAAAGCGCGAACTGCTCTCCTAAGGCCCGAAGGCCGGAGCAGGCGTGACGGACTCCGGTAAGACGCCTGGAGAACGATGCTACTGGGCAACGTCCTGCGGCCGAAACCCCGTCGGAACGACGGACCCGCTTGGAGCCGAAGGTACGAGTCTAGCCTCGGTTGCTCGAATCGCTAACGGCTCCGTCTGAGAGAATCATCCTAGATTTGCGTGCCTCGGCCCGAGATGAGATTCCCACGCGAGTGTTCACGACTCCCATGTCTGCCATGCCTCACACGGCCGGCCTACCCGACCAATCGCTGCTCGGTGGAATCACCTCCTACGCGCGAATCGCGCACTGCGCCCATCGCAGGCACAACCCGACCAATCGCTGCTCGGTGGAATCACCTCCTACGCGCGAATCGCGCGCTGCGCCCATCGCGGGCACAACCCGACCAATCGCTGCTCGGTGGAATCACCTCCTACGCGCGAATCACGCACTGCGCCCATCGCGGGCACTACTCTGTGGGGCCGGCGATTCTGATCGCGGCTCGTCGGAATCACCTCCTACGCGCGAATCGTATGCGATTCCCCTCGCAGGCCGTACCCTGCGAGGCCGGCGGCCCCGATTGCTGCTGGTCGGAATCCCACCTACGCGTGGCTACTCAACGAGGCCGGCGAACTCCGCTGCCCGGAATCGCCTCAATGCATGAAGCTCGCTTGGCAAGAGGCTCGCTTGGCACCATTCGAGGACTCGCCGCAGCACGGATGAGTTTCTAAGGACGTCGAGCGGGACCTTCATAGACTTTCACAGCACTCGGGCATTAAGCTAGATGATCATAAACCATAGCGCGAGTATTCTATATGACTAACTATGTCTAACTCCGGACAAACACGGCCCGAAAGCTATCGAACGAGATGCTACTTCAGGACGTGATATGTATTCGATGCTAGTCGATTCGCATTAAGCTAGATGATCATATACCATATGTATTCTATATGACTAACTATGTCTAAAACTCCGGACAAAACACGGCCCGAAAGCTATCAAACGAGACGCTACTTCAGGACGTGATATGTATAACACGGTCCGAAGGCTATCAAACGAGACGCTACTTCAGGACGTGATATGTATAACACGGTCCGAAGGCTATCAAACGAGATGCTACTTCAGGACGTGATGTATAACACGGTCCGAAGGCTATCAAACGAGATGCTACTTCAGGACGTGCAGTTTATCGCTGCCAAGCGTGCTCGCCCACTCGACTCGGCGTGCTCGCCCACTCGACTCGGCGTGCTCGCCCACTCGACTCGGCGTGCCGCACTGGTTCAACGGGCCGAGCTCGGCTTTCGGTTTTCCCTCGAAACGCAGTGCGCCCTAGATAATACAATTCACTCGTTGGCCGGGTTCGTATTCCGTACACCAATCTCGAGCCCGCTCGAATGCTGGTGCCCAATGGACGCGAGACTATAGATTTCGGTGTGCCACTTTACTCCGTCTGGGGATACCGCTCAGCTGGAACTCTGCTCCAGGAATCCGAGGACGGGGCGAATCGCCGTCAAACCCGCCCGCACGCGCCCGAACCAATTGATGACGTCATCGACTAATCACGCGTTTGCCCTACAGCGCCATTAACTGCTTCCCGCGCTTGCGTCATCAGAGTACGTCTACCTGAGTTCGTCTACCTGGGTACCACTACAGATAGCAGAAATACTCAACCTGACCGCCCCAGCCCAAAAGTGCGTGTCATAACGTGGCGGCCTTCGAGGGCGACTTGCCAACATCGAGGACTTATGCCGTTAATCGATAAGACCATGGGGCATTTGGGAGTACACGGTGACCCCATGAGATGGTAACATTGAGCGTTGCGCCCGACTCCCTTGTCTCCTGAGCAAGCCACGCGGGCACCGTCCCGCCTGTTCGCCCTTGACTCTGGGCTTGTTGCTTCTAGGACAGGGCTCTTGGCTCGCCTCCACGACACATTTCGAGACTGCGAGACGCCTCGCCCGGCCGCTGCCTGTTTGCGTTTCCCTCTGACCCACACTGTGAAGGTCGCTCGACTTCGGTACGCGGCGCGCGGCTGCTATCTCAAAACTAAAAAATGGGGGGGGGGGGGGGTGGATGAGTGAGGGGGTGAGATGATGGACAATCCATCCGGGACGTTCTCTCACTTTGAGTCCATGGATGGACAATCCATCCGGGACATTCTCTCGGTTTGTCAATGGGACAATCCATCCATCCGGGACATCCTCTCGGTATGTCAATAGGACGGGCCATGGATGGACAATCCATCCGGGACGTTCTCTCGCTTTGAGTCCATGGATGGACAATCCATCCGGGACATTCTCTCGGTTTGTCAATGGGACAATCCATCCATCCGGGACATTCTCTCGGTATGTCAATAGGACGGGCCATGGATGGACAATCCATCCGGGACGTTCTCTCGGTAGCCGGTATAGCCGATCTTCTTCGATCCTCCGAGCGCTGTACTGCAGGACGGGAGTGCCGTATGCATCGCGGAGGTTCTGCGCGCTTCGCTGGGGAGGCGCGTTTCGGTCGTTTTGTGCGTCGTCAGTTTCGGTCGTTTTGTGCGTCATCGTAATCTGCCATGCCGGTCGTTCAGGCAGCCTTCGGAGGGTGCTCGTGGCAAACGTATTGTTGTGGATATGAGAATGTTTTTTTTTTTTTGTTGTTGTAGTGTAAATTGTTGTAAAATATCGCCCTCCTTACTCCAGTGTTGTATAAAGGTCAAAGGGCGTTCCCGTAGTTAGTTCCATAAAGCATACATGAAGGACACCATAATATCCCTGTTCAGTAGTTTATTTCCTTATTATGTGTATTAGGGTAAGGCCTTGTCTTCCATTAAGATGACACTCCATTGCACCAGGTGAAATAAGAGTAGATTCCGTTCACATTCCCTTTTCGTCAATTGCCATTCGCATTGCCAACTACAATTGCCGCCATTAAGCATGTGCTCAGCTCGGGGAAGAAGGGCGTGCCCGCCATCGTCATCAAGGGTGGAGTCAGAGGGCCTGTGCCCAACAATCAGGGCCGAAGCGAGCTCACCGAGGGGCGTGTCCTGAAGGCCGGCGGCTTGATCGCCTGAGGCGCTATAAAAGCGCGCGCGCAAGAGCCGAGTGCGTGGTTGGACCAAGCGAGAGACGTGCAAAGAGAGGGGCGTCAGAGAGTTGGCAGTACACAAGCAGCGTAGAGCAGAGAGGAGGGAGAAGGAGTTCTGAGAGCAAGCATTGAGAGAAGGAGTTCTGAGAGCAAGCATTGAGAGAAGGAGTTCTGAGAGCAAGCATTGAGAGTGAGTCCTGAGAGCAAGCAAGAGGAGTACCACGAGCAGTACCAGCAGCTTTAAACTCCACCAAGCAGCGTTGGCTCCACCAGGCAGCTTTAACTCGACCGGCGGAGCTCGTCCCGCGGCAGCTCGCACGACCGCAGCTTGGGCGTTGACGGCGGTGCCGACCGTGTCCGCGGAGGAACGGAGCTGCCGCTCCCGGCCCGACTGTGACCCAGTTCCAGTGGACCTTCCTCTCCCTCCAGCCATCCACCTCCTGCCATTCCTATCATCATTCCCCGCGTGAGTCTGTCTTTGTTTGTTCTGTCCCTGGGTATTAATTAAGCCTGTATAGTTAAGCTAAGTTTCGCTGTGTCGCCTTGCCTCTTCTGTAAATTATTTTATTATCCTTCCTTCTCCTTGGTTACTTTGATCGTGTCAATAGTAGGAATAAATTTAGTAGCATTTCAACCCTTTTTGTCTTCTTCTTCTTCTTCTTCTTCACATACGTGTCGCCTTTGTTTTTTCCCTATTGAATACCTGTGGCGCGATTCGGCCAATGTTCGGGAATCGGGTTAGTCGGGGTGACTGTTAGGGCCGCGGTGCCATCCGCTCGGCAAACCAACATCTTATCCGCGGTCTGTAACAGTATATTTGCCGGAGCTTGTAATTCGTACGCGCTGCCGTCAGAGGGCGCTCGAGTCTCGTGAGAAGGATCGCTGCCAACGGTAGTTTCACGTGCCGAAGCAAGAGTTTGTAATGCATATGAGCTGCCGTCAGAGGGCGCTCGAGTCTCGTGATTTCAAAAAGGGCCGCTGCCAGTATCGAGTAACTCTCGTTATGGCTCCGAATGGCTCTCATCGATTCTCTCCCTCGGCAATTCCATGACATGGACCTAACATGGATCGACCATGTACCCTTGGGAGCCTAGGCGGGTACAGACTTACTATAATGGACTTACTGTAATGGCCTCCTGTCATGTAATCTTACTTACTGTTACAGCTTACTGTAAAGAGGCTTACTGATTTACACATCTTCCACATCGACACATCTTCCTGTAATGTGTTGCATTGCGACGAATGGACATTCGCTCTTCGACAAGGTACAACTTATCCTATCTAGCTACTGTGCCGACGACCCCACTGTAAGACTAGACTATTGTGACCCACGGGCCCATCGTCTGCCGGTATCGGACATGATTGCTAACCAGGCTATGAGTGCGCCTAGGGAACATCTGCCATCCCTCCCTTCGCCTGATACACCCCTGCCTGAAGCAGTGAAGGCACTGAGGTGCCCCTCCGACACCTGCCTCCAGCAGCTACTCCGAAGCAGGGGACTCCGGGCTTGGGGATGTCGTACCCGGTAGTTTCCGAACCTGTGCTGGCAGGGTAATTCGCCACCCTGACCGCTACGGATGGACCGACTGACCTGTAATAATAATAATGGATTTATTTTATATAGCGCTTTCCAGGAAGCCCTAAAGACGCTTTGACAGAGTGCGAAACATAAAACAATTGCACAAAGACAAGAATCAATAGGGAAATATTTCTTTGACACCCCAATAATAAGATAATGACTTCCTCAATCCATTAATGCTGACGCGCGCTCGCTTCCTGCCTCGCGGCAGTATAGTTCTAACGGCGGGGAGAATGTGGTGAAAATGTACCAAAGTTCAACCCAGGTGTGATGCTCACTTAAACCGCTGAGCGGCGTCTATAAGACCTCGGACGTCCGCGACTCGAGGCCACTCCTGCGACATTATACAATGACATGTAGAATTGAATGGTACGTACCCACTTATATTCTAGGCTTGCTTGCATTGACTGATATATTAAATCTTTCTCATATGATGCCTAGATCCTGACATATATATTGCATGATGTATTTTACAGGATGATGCAAATATCTGATTGAGATTAAACCTACATATGGGACAAGTTGTGGACTTGGTTGATTTTCACAACAAGCATGTCGGGGCTTACTGTCAAATACAGGATGTGCATGAAGCCACCGACAAAGCATTGCAAGTCACAGGTGATGGATCCATCCACAACAATTCCAGTAGCAAGAGAAACAAGCTTGTCGGGGCTTACTGTCAAATACAGGATGTGCATGAAGCCACCGACAAAGCATTGCAAGTCACTGGTGATGGATCCATCCACATCAATTCCAATAGCAAGAGAAACAAGCATGTCGGGGCTTACTCTCAAATACAGGATGTGCATGAAGCCACCGACAAAGCATTGCAAGTCACCGGTGATGGATCCATCCACAACAATTCCAGTAGCAAGAGAAACAAGCTTGTCGGGGCTTACTGTCAAATACAGGATGTGCATGAAGCCACCGACAAAGCATTGCAAGTCACCGGTGATGGATCCATCCACAACAATTCCAATAGCAAGAGAAACAAGCATGTCGGGGCTTACTGTCAAATACAGGATGTGCATGAAGCCACCGACAAAGCATTGCAAGTCACCGGTGATGGATCCATCCACAACAATTCCAGTAGCAAGAGAAACAAGCTTGTCGGGGCTTACTGTCAAATACAGGATGTGCATGAAGCCACCGACAAAGCATTGCAAGTCACCGGTGATGGATCCATCCACAACAATTCCAACAGCAATAGAAACAAGGTTGTCGGTTCTTACTGTCAAATACAGGATGTGCATGAAGCCACCGACAAAGCATTGCAAGTCACCGGTGATGGATCCATCCACAACAATTCCAACAGCAAGAGAAACAAGCATGTCGGGGCTTACTGTCAAATGCAGGATGTGCATGAAGCCACCGACAAAGCATTGCAAGTCAATGGTGAAGGAGCCATTTTAAAACTTTGAACCTAATTATCTCCATTGTTTAAACGAAAATATAATTGTCATTACAATACCACAACTTCGTTAATTTTCATCCAAATAACATAATGTATATATCAAATGAAAGAGAAAGCTTCGGGAATCAGATGATATCAAAATCTCAGTTTTGATTTCTGCCCCCAAGTGTCTGCTTTTGCCAGAGTCACATTTTGTCTTGTTTGTATAGCTGTTTGAACCCCCCACATATAAATGTGCTGTTGAGGCCAGAGGTTATTGTGCCCTGACATTACAAAGTGAGCTTTTCCCGGCGGTAGTTTTGGGATGTGTGGGACAGTGAAAAGCTATGAAGTTATTGGCCTCATGGTGGTTACCGGCGGTAGCACTGTCTGGTCCTACATCCCAATATACACATTATAGCAGCCTTTGGTAGCCTGAAAACGGATGCCAAGGCCAACGTGTGGTAGTTTAAAACCTTGCCCAGATTCTGAAGTACTTGCACACAAAATTTGGGGCCTATAGGTGCTGTGGTTCTGCCATAAAAGAATAACATACAAACAAACAAACGCTTGAAAATATTTATACAGATTGAAAACCAAAAGGTGATATTCCATTGAGCTATTTATACAATTTTTATATAACAAAGATTGAAAAGCTTTCATACCTTTTCATCGATTCAGAGAGAAGGTAGTATAAGGTAGTTTTGTTTGAGTGATGTTCACAGTTTAAAATTGCTTGTAATAAATATGTGACTTGTTTCACACAGGGTGATCAACAACTTTATTGTTTTGCAGATTTGGCTTCAACAGCGATGGGTGTGCTGCAGTGAGACAGAGATTGCAGGCACGGACTGGGATACAGGATGCGCTATCGAAAGGTAATTGGTGAGCATGGCCTGAGATCGAGTTGATTAGGAAAAGTTAGGTTGGGAACATGTTGATATTCCTCCTCCCATGGGATTATGCATCCTTACGGAAATCTCTCCTTACATCCTAGTGAAGTATTTAAGAAAAAACTCCATTGGAATTTGAGATATTTAGAAAAAACAATGGATCTTTGGGATTACAGTGCTGGGAACAAGAGAACTAGTTTAGGCATGTTAGCTGCACATGTGCGACAATGCTTCCAGTGCACAAGTCTTTTTTATGCCTCCGTCGAAGGAGGTGCCGTAAGCATTATGCTTTAGAGTTGTTCATGCGTCTGTCTGTCCGTCCGTCCGTCCATCCGTCTGTGATAGGTTTTTGTTACCGCGATAAATTAAGAATGACTGAAGGGATCTCAGTCAAACTCGGTACAGGTATCTATAATGATGTTCAGATAAACTGAAAGGTTAAAGGTGACAGGTCCCATTTGGTTAAAAAAAAAATCTGTTACCGAGGTGACAGGTGAACCAGTAATGGGATTTTCACCAAACTTGGTATAAATATGCATCATGATGCAAATTAATTATTATTAAATTATGATATTGTAAAAGTTATTAAATTATTATAATCTAAAAAGTTGGGGGTAAGGAGCATCTTTAAAAGCAAACAGGTTTTTCCACATCTGCTTGAACCAACTATTAGACATCTTAATGAATTTGTAAGATTTTTATGGTTGTTAAATTTTATCTTGTTTTCCCAAACAGGTAAAAAAATCATTCATTTATATATTTGGAAAACAAGTCATCTAACTTTTTTTGAGCTTTTTTAGAAACTCTATATTTTATCCTGAGTTCAGGTTTAATTTCAAGATAATCCATTATTTTATTTATGCAGTATCTTGTATTAACATTTCCATTAAAATTATTTTGAATAATAAATATTGTTGCGGATTCGGGGGGCGGCGCGCCTCTTACCAAGAGGGGGTTATAATCCCCTTGTCTTTCAAACTGGCCGATCCCCCAGTCCTGGAAATAATGACATCACTTCCGGTCGGGAGTAGCCAGGGTGATTGGTCAATAAAGTCCCAAATACCTGAGTGCTACCCCTGGCCGTAAAGCGAGGAGATAACTCCCACCCGGGCCGCAGCATTAATGGATACGCCGAGCGTAGCGAGCTGCGACTCGGGCCGTTAGCAAAAAGACTAACCCGATTCTGAGCGGTTCTAATCGTGCCACCGGTACTCAATTGAGGAAATCATGGAAGCGATCGAATGAGAGGAAATCAAAAGGTAAAGAAGAACAAATATGGTTTATTACTATACTACTATAAGAGGAAATGAAAGAAGGGCATATACAAGAAGAAGAGCAAAAGGACACAGGGCAAGCTTACACAGTCTTAAATATCACGCCCAGGACAATACAGACAGACTTACACGAAAGGGGGATAGCAGGAAGGAGGAGAAGGTCCAGGCAGATGGCAGGGGAGGAAGGTCCGGGCAGATGATTCAGGCATTGAGGTCCGGCTCCAGGTTCACGCTCAACTCCGGCCCACGCTTCAGTTCCGCGGCAAAACCCGGCAGGCAGCGCGGTTGGTATTGTCGCGGGAGCGGACCGACTCTCTCACTCAACTTCGTGTCTGGTCTCGTCTTTTGGCTCCTTGGCTCTCCCTTCTGCTCTGCCTCGCAACCTCTTGACTCACCGCGGCTCTCTTGAAGTAGTCCCACCTGAGCGCTTTTATCACGTGCTCGCGTATGAAGCCGCATGCTTTTTAGGTCTGCCTACCGGTGAACACGCCTCAGCCCTGATTGGTCGCGAGGGTTCACCGGCTCCTCCCTTCGTGACACGATGGGGCCACGCCTCGCTCCGACAACTTCTCCCCCTTTTCCTCCAGCTTGACCGCGTGGTTAATGGCGTTTGGAGCCAGCGCTGTGGCTGTAAGAGACGCGCAATCCAATTTGGAGGGAGGCTAAGCTGCAAAATGAAGGGGATTGAACAAGGGGCCTAGGTTATTTGATTAATACAACACAGAGTCAAACTATTGGAAACAGAGCCTTACCTGAAACACATACTAATGAAATAACTGAAGAAGTTCCTATGGTGTCCTACGTGTTGCGATATGGACTACCTAGGGTGCGACCTTTGACCTTTGGAAGATGGGATATTTACAGGGAATTATTTACAAGGCTTATTATTTTACAAAGTGAAGGTTCTAAAAACTGTAACAATATCATTAAGCTCTTATACAACATTTCCTCAATACAAATATTATCTTCCCTTGTAAGAAATGGTGTATTATCATCATAATACTTAACATTCATCTCTCTAATTAATCTTGTAAAGTAATTCATTTTTGGTTCTAATTTAAAAAGAGTTATATGTGTTTTTACATGTTTTATCATCATTAATTAAAAGATAATCACAGAATAAACATTGTTTATGCGCTTTTGACTCTGTATTTAATCCCACTCTATCACAAGCCAGACAATTCTCTAATTTATCATATTAAGAATCGGGGAATTCAAGAGGCTCAATATCTGGTATGTCGTTTGGATTTATCATATTTATATAGTAAAAGATTACTTAAACTAAAAATCATCTTCACTATAATCGGTGCTTTCATAATCATCATCATCTGTAAAACTACTTTCATAACTATCGTTAGAACACAAACTCTCAGTATCATAACTGTCTTCTGTTCCAATAGTAACATCACTTTTAAAATCAACAAAATCTTCACTTGAATAATGACTTATTTAATTAGAAGAAAAAACATTACCGTCTATATCCATATGCTTTTGTTCATTAACAGATTCAACTTCTATATTTTTCATATTAAAGGTAATTTTAAAATGGTTCTTTGCTATGACTGAATGAAATGACATTTCTCCTGATATATTAACATCTTTCATTTCATCAAGATTGACATCTTTGGGGTTTTTAAAGAATATAGAAATTTCACCGTGTTTAGAGCTAATAGTTTTAGCTTCCTTTTCGGTACCTTCAGTAAAAAGAGTTTTTTCTTTTGATACTTTTACATCTTTCATTACCTCCTCTAGTTTGTTATAGATCTCCATAAATAGTGGTGAAACTTTTGTTATCACTACTTTAATTGATGGTTTCCCAAAGACAGAGAATGCTCTTCCTTTAAAAGGTATTGAGCAGCTCATATTATCTTTCATAATAGGTTTTACCCAAAAATTATTGTAATCATCTTTGTTCAATGATACATCCATGCAATATATTTCAGTATCCTTTTTAAATGAGGAGATTGATTGAAATTTGTCTTTTGTGTTTTGAAACATTGTATTTATTAAGTAAAAAAGTTACATATTAATTTGGATCTGTGCCAAGAACTGATTTTTATTTTAAGCATAGAATTACTTATAAAAGAGACCATTCTTAAGTGGTTGAAATCATTGATACTATTTCATTTTAAGCGAAGAAATATCTATAAATTACAACGACATTTTTAGTTTAAGCGAAGAAATATCTATAAATTACCACGACATTTTCATCAAGTTTTTTTACTATATAAATATGGTGGATACAACGTATTGCGACGTTTGCAATCATGAATATCATAAGCGTGCTTTGGCGCGTCATCTAACAACAAAAAAGCATACACGAAATATAGGAGAACTACCTCCAGAGTCTAATGTTAAACACTGTGATGTCTGCTCCAAGGACATTAAAAAGGTCTGGTATAACAAACATCTTATAACAAAAAAGCATAGGCGAAATGCGGGAGAACTACCTCCTGTGTCTAATGTTAAACACTGTGATGTCTTTAATAAGAACATTAAAAAGGATGGCTTTAAGTCTCACCTTCAATCACACAAACACATGACTATGTCTGGATACTCTATTTAAAACTCTGATGGAGCATTTAAGGGACACATTAAGATTAGGGTTTTTGAGTTTGGAACTCCTGGACCAAAATCAATAGCTGATGCGATTGAGATGGTTAAACCTGCTGTTGAAACACTTTGTAAAAGATACGTTGTCTGAGATGAATACTTTGAAGTTTTATATGGGGGTAAAAATGGGTATCGTAAAAGATGACGTTGAAGAAACCCCCTACATGAGAACAGACCCTCACTTCATCACATCATTCCAAGATTTCTTATCATCGGGTGTTTATGGTGAACTTGTAAAACAGGAGCAGGATGTAGATAATACTGTGGTGGGTAGTGGATATAGTATTAGTAAAATCATTTTCTTAGATATACACATTCTGAAATCAGACTCTCTTAAAGCTTCTTCTTATATTGATTTACCAAGAGAAATTAAACTTTAAAAAGCGGTTGTTAATATTCAAAACAAAGATAATAAATGTTTCCTATGGTCTGTTCTCGCTCACCTTCATCCCCCACATTCAAAACTTGGGAGAATATCACATTATATGAAATATGAGAATACGTTAAATGTTAAAGGTTTAAAGTTTCCAATGTCTTTGGTGGATATTCCAAAATTTGAGAAAATGAATAATCCATCTATTAATGTATATGGATTAACGGATACAAACAGAGTTCAGATATTAAATATTTCTGATAACTATAAAGATGATAAAACACACATCGACCTTCTTTGTTATAGTTCGGGAGAAAATTCACATTATGCTTACATCAAAAATTTATCAAGATTAATCACCTCACAAGTCGTCAAATAAATAAATAAAACCTATCCCTGTAAGCGATGTCTCAACTTCTTTCATACTAAAGAAAGATTAAACCAACATTCAAAATACTGTAGTGATCAGAAATCAACCTTAATTAGTATGCCAAAAGTAGGTTCAAACATATCATTTAAAGATTTCAACAAGACTATAAAACATCCAATCGTGATATATGCTGACTTTGAAAGTATTCTTGAAAAGATAAACACTGTTTCTCCAGACCCTAAAGGGTCTTACACGAGTAAATATCAAAAACATACTCCTTGTGGTTTCTGTTAATATATCAAATCATCCGTTTGTGATGAATACAAGTTAGAGGAGTATAGAGGCTCTAATACCCCAGAGGAGTTTGTGAAACGACTAGAAAGAGACTGTGTTCGATTAACCAAGATAATGAGAGAAACCAATAAACCAATGTCCTTGATGAGTGAAGAGAAAAGGGAGTTTAGAAAAAACAATGTCTGTAATATTTGTGAGGAGAAAATTGGTGAAGGCCTAAAGGTTAGAGATCATTGTCATCTCACTGGTAAATATAGAGGTCCGGCTCACTAAAGTTGTAATATTAATTATCAACTCCCCTCTTTCATTCCTGTCTTTCTTCATAACAATGCTCATTATGATACTCATCTATTCATCAAGGAACTCTCAAAGACTTCTGGAAGTATCTCAGCAATTCCTAACATGGATCAGAAATACATTTCATTCACAAAAACAATTCATACATCTCCTATAACTAATATTAGATATCTTGACACATTTAAATTTATGGCAAGTCCATTATCTAACTTAGTATCAAATATTAAAAACTTTCCATGTCTTTCAGAGTATTTCATAAATCAAGAAGAGATTGAACTTATCACAAAAGGGGATATATCTGTATGATTATATGGGTTCATTTGAGAGATTTAAAGAAACACAACTCCCACCAACAGAAAATTTCTACAATAAGTTAAATAAAACTCATGTAACTGATAAAGATTATACTCGAGCACAAAATGTTTGGGAAAAGTTTAATATAAAGAACCTTGGAGAGTATCATGATTTGTTTCTTAAAACTGATGTATTACTATTGACTGATGTATTTGAGACTTTTAGAAGCGTCTGTCATAATAAAAATTCCTATGGATTAGACCCCGCCCACTATTACACTGCTCCTGGCTTGGCTTGCAGTGCTATGTTAAAAATGACAAAACAGGATTTGGATTTAATCAGTGATGTAGATTTGCTTTTGATGATAGAAAAGGCTAAACGAGGAGGAATATCTCAAGTATGTTCGAGTAGACATGTTGAAGTTAACAACAAATATCTTTCTAATTATGATGCTCCAAAATATAGTTCTTATTTGATGTATTATGATGCTAATAATTTATATGGATGGGCGATGTCTCAAGCCCTACCTTATGGAGAACTTAGGTGGGTTAAAGAGAAAGATTATGAAAAGGTTTTACAGGATATCGTTATATCTTTTACACAGAATCTTGTTTCTCACAGTCTGAGAGTCCTTTAGGTGCTTTTTTTGTAAACTCCAAATGGGCTTTCATGTGTCTTTCACTGAGGAGAGGCTTCCGTCTGGCCACTCTGCCATAAAGCCCAGATCGGTGGAGTGTTGCAGTGATTGTTGTCCTTCTGGAAGTTTCTCCCATTTCCACACAGGATCTCTGGAGCTCAGCCAGTGACCATCGGGTTCTTGGTCACCTCTCTTACCAAGGCCCTTCTCCCCCGATTGCTCAGTTTGGCCGGGCGGCCAGTTCTAGGAAGAGTCCTGGTTGTTCCAAACTTCTTTCATCTAAGAATTATGGAGGCCACTGTGCTCTTGGGAACCTAAAATCCTATTTTCTCTTTGTCATTATGGGGTATTGAGTGTAGATTGATGAGGGAAAAAATGAATTTAAAACGATTTCAGCATAAGGCTGCAACATAACAAAATGTGAAAAAAGTGAAGGGGTCTGAATACTTTCTGAATGCACTATATATATGAATTATGCAAAGATTAACTGATTTTATTTTGGCATCAAAGGTCAAATGTGAGATGTTATGCCAGGTAAAAATGTGATACATCAGACCAGCTGAAGGGATTTAAATCAAACTTGGTACAAGTATTGTGATGATGTAATCATGTGGGCAGAGGAATATCAGTCAATGTTGCAACATCAAAGGGTGCTGTTATAGTTTATTCCATTGCACATGTCTTTTTTCCTTTGTTTATATGGTTGCATAATGGCTCACTAGATTTTGCTTGATTAAATTCCTACTGTTGGCTAACTTGCTTGGTTTTTCCTGAACGAAATCTCTTGAAGCGGAAGTTTTTTTCACTTTTATTGGACTAAATGTGGAGGCAAAACCTAGTAAGTCAAAAAACATGTCCAATTAAATTGATACCAGGAGTCGACTTACTAGATTTGTCCAGATCAGGGGAAAAATGGATGTTTGCTATGTTTTTCTTTGTGTGCAATTGAGTGCTGTTTGCAGTTCTTGGTAGTCACATGTGAGTATTTTTTCTGGCACTATAGAGGTCAGCTATAGTAGACTTTGGCCAGAGAACCATGAGGCGGGCAGACTTCTTCGAAGGTTTTGGCACAACATGGCCTACCCTTTTTTGAAAGGTGTGATCGAATCTTTAACACTAAAAAAAAAAGAATGAACAGGCAAAAGCTATGTTGACTTCCACTTGATTATTTAGCATTTTTCCTCGATGCCTTGTTTCATCCCGATCTCTGTTTAAGTCGACCTCTAGCTTTCACGTCATGGTAAAGATGAGCTACGCGTCCACTCATGAAACTCATATTTGAGGTTTCTCATTGATGCATTTTTTTCCCTTCTAAGAAACCTGGTCTATTAATTTGTTGTTCTGAATTGGCAGAAGGGCGACTGCTTGGCATTAACTTGGGAAAGAACAAAGATTCTGAAGACCCAGTTATGGACTATGTGACCGGCATTCAAATCCTCGGACCACTGGCCGACTACGTGGTCATCAATGTGTCCAGTCCAAACACCCCAGGCCTTCGAGACCTGCAGGTGGCAAAACAACTGCGAATCATACTCACAAAGGTAGAATTCCCAAGAGGTTATCATTGTGCCTTGATTATTGAACGTGTTTGAAATGATCAATTCATTCTTCCCTCGCATATTCATGTACTAGCTTTTTGTGGGAATTATTTTGCACTAATTGTTTTTAACGAAAGGTTATTTTTCTTTATTGTAGGTAATAGAGGCGAGAGACTCTTTGGGAAGCAACAGTAACAGACGCCCCCTTATCTTCCTGAAGATCTCTCCCGATCTGAGTCTCCAGGATCAGGCAGACATCGCACAAGTTACTATGGAGGTGAAATACACAGTTGGAAAGACTACTCATCTGAGACTGTCTTTCCATCTTCAACAGCACTGCAACAAAATTTTTCTGTGTTCTGCCTTATCTTACTATAATAGCCGTAGATGATTCTGTCTGTCTGTCTGTTGGGCGTCTGTCCAGGGTGTGGCTTACTCGGTTTGCAGAGTAGCTCCACCCATAGCTCCACCCATTCTGTGAGAGGCTTCATATAATTATAAACAAATATCCACCATTTTATTAACTCGCATAGCTTTGAGGCCTGTTTTGTAGGCCCGTGGTGTCTTGCTCTCTCTCCCAGTTTTATTTCAAATCAAATTCGATATATCATTTCATTTTTCACAGTCGCTAACATAGTTTTAGACTCGGTTGAAAAAAAACGTGAAGAAAATCCGATGAAAGTTGCCGTTTATAGAACGAAATGAATTCTCAAACGCCTGTAACTTCAAGGCCATTGAGTCTCTCTCACGCCTTTATCTCCAATCTAACTCACCATCTGATTTCATTTTTATCGATGGTTTTAGACTCGGTGTCAGCAATAATTGAGAACATTCCACACACGCGGGAAAATGCAGATATATTTTTAAAAATCGCGTCATGGTGTATCATACACCGCCCAACATGACACCGACGGCAACGTGTCGATACATATTAAAAATTCGATATATCATTTCATTTTTCACAGTCGCTAACATAGTTTTAGACTCGGTTGAAAAAAAACGGGAAGAAAATCCGATGAAAGTTGCCGTTTATAGAACGAAATGAATTCTCAAAGGCCTGCAACTTCAAGGCCATTGAGTCTCTCTCACGCCTTTATCTCCAATCTAACTCACCATCTGATTTCATTTTTATTCATGGTTTTAGACTCGGTGTCAGCAACACGGGAAAACGCAGAGATATATTTTTAAAAATACACCATATCACCGCCCAACAGCCAACAAGTATCATACACCGCCCAACATGACACAGACGGCAACATTTCGACATTATCGCTTTTTCTTTAAACCGAATGAACCGAGCCGAACCGAATAAACCGAGTGAATTCACCGTTTACTTTTGATGACAGTCGTCACAAAACGACATGTATTTCTTCGTTTTTATTTCATTCAACATTATTAGCCGGAAGTAAAATATCGTTCAGGAAATATATCACCGCCCAACAGCCAACAAGTATCGTATACCGCCCAACATGACACAGACGGCAACATTTCGACATTATCGCTTTTTCTTTAAACAGAGTGAACCGAGCCGAACCGAATAAACCGAGTGAATTCACCGTTTACTTTTGATGACAGTCGTCACAAAACGACATATATTTCTTCGTTTTTATTTCATTCAACATTATTAGCCGGAAGTAAAATATGGTTCAGGAAATTACCGAGAGATATTTCTTCGTTTTTTTATTTATTACTTATTTGCGCATACCCTTTAAAATAGGTTTATTTGAAATGTTTAATTTTCACAATGTCATTTATTTGTCATTTGATGATACACTTCCTCTTGATACACTTGATACACTTTTGAGACACTTCCTCTTGACTCGTGACAATTCATGCGTTGCGTGGAAACTTCCATTTCCAAAATGAATGACACAGTCGATGAAGAACGCAGACCTGAACAGGATGCAGCAAGAAAACGAATGAGAAGGGTGAACGAGGCCGTCGTCGAACGTCAATGCAGACTTGAACAGGATGCAGCAAGAAAACGAATGAGATGGGAGAACGAGTCCGTCGACGAACGTCAATGCAGACTTGAACAGGTTGCAGCAAGAAAACGAATGAGATAGGAGAACGAGACAGTTGAGGAACGTGAACACAGACTCACACAGGATGCTGCTGCAACAACGATGAGGAGGGAGAACGAGACAGTCGAGGAACGTGAACACAGACTCGCACAGGATGCTGCTGCAACACCGATGAGAAGGGAGAACGAGACCCTTGACGAACGTGAACACAGACTCGCACAGGATGCTGCTGCAACAACGATGAGGAGGGAGAACGAGACCCTCGACGAACGTGAACACAGACTCGCACAGGATGCTGCTGCAACAACGATGAGGTGCGAGAACGAGACCGTCGATGAACGCCAACACAGACTCGCACGGCATGCTGAGCAACAAAGACGTTGGAGTGCTCAGCAAACATATACAACCGCAGCCATAATGAATCCGGCCGAAGTATCCGATAATATTGTTCAAGAGCATAAATGCGGTCCAATGACGTCACCATGTGTGTACTGTTCTGCACACCATTTCACAAATTAATCAACAGGACAAGGGGATGGATTTACACTGTGTTGTTCCAAGGGAAAAGTCAAATTGCCTCCACTATTTGCCGTACCTGCTCGACTGCAACAACTTTATCAGGGTGACGATGGAAAATGTCGCAACTTCCGAGACAATATCCGGAATTACAATTCGGCATTAGCTTTTGCATCAATGGGTGCTCAGATCTCATCTCCTCCAGGAAATGGACTGTACTATTTCAAAATCCACGGTCAAATTTACCATCGCTGTGGTCCATTACATCCATCACATGTACATGAACAAGCACAATTTGCACAATTATTTATTTTGGATACAGCTCAAGCTACAAAGGAACGTATGAATCGACCTGAGAATCACAGATGTTTGCAAGAATTGATGGCAGAACTGCACAACATACTATCTGACGTTAATCCTTATGTCACATGTTACAAGACTATGTTCGAGCGTGAACAGGAAGAAATCAGGAAAGCTGTCCTTGAAGATCGCCTCCCTTCTACCTTGGAAATGCATTTCCGTCGACTGTGTGCAGACGACCAAAGATGTTACAACATACCAACTGCTGATGAAATTGCTGCTGTCTTCGTTAGTGGACAAGATGGTGAACCACCTGCAAACAGGGATTTCCAGGTTCATTTGCATGACCAGGGCTTACACAATCTCTCTCCACTTTCCTCTCACATTGATCCCATGACATATCCCATTCTCTTTCCACATGGCGAGCCTGGATGGATGATAAACATGCCTCACCAGCGACAGACTGCGGTTCGAAACAAGGTAACTCATCGTGAATTCTATGCCTACCGACTGGCTATTCGAAATGAATTCAGCACTATCCATTCTTCGGGGAAATTGTTCCAGCAGTATGTTGTCGACGGATATTGCAAGGCAGAAGCAAATCGACTGCAATACTTCAAACAAAATCAGGAAACCCTTAGAGCCATGGAATACAGAGGACTACTGGACCACGTCCAGAACGTTGCTGCTGATAACCAACGTCCTGTCGGTCGTATCGTCATTTTGCCGTCGAGTTTTGCAGGGAGTCCAAGAGCTATGCAGCAGAACTACCAAGATGCTATGGCCATTGTTCGCAAATTTCGGAAAACCAGATCTTTTCATCACGTTCACGTGTAATCCAAAATGGACAGAGATACAAGAAAACATCGGACAACACCAACGAGCTGAAGGCAGACCAGGTTTAGTGGCACGCGTGTTTCATCTGAAATTAAAAGAGTTAATCGACGATATAACGAAGAAGCACATGTTGGGCAAAGTATGTGCATTTCTCTACGTCGTCGAGTATCAGAAGCGTGGCCTACCGCATGCCCACATATTACTCATGCTGTGCCAAGAAGATAAAATTTGTACCGCTGAAGACATTGACAGAATTGTTTCCGCACAAATTCCTAATTCAAATGAGTGTCCAGAGATCCATTCCTTGGTGAAGTCTCACATGATACATGGTCTGTGTGGCACTTTAAATCGCCATTCGATTTGTGTGAAAGATGGAGTGTGCAGTAAAGGCTTTCCAAAAGCGTATGCTGCAGAGACACTTGCGGGCATAGATGGCTATGCCCTTTACAAGCGTCCCCCAAATGGACCCACCATAACCGTTCATGGAACCGATGTTGATTGCCAATATGTGGTCCCATTCAATGCTTATTTACTGAAGAAGTACAGAGCACACATCAACATTGAGGTTTGCGCAAGCATAAAGAGTATAAAGTACTTATTTAAATATGTGTACAAGGGACATGACTGTGCCAGCATCGAAATTCGAGAGCGCGGGAGGGTGGAGGTGGACGAAATAAAGACCTATTTGGACTGCAGATATGTCAGTGCCCCAGAGGCAGCTTGGAGATTGATGGAATTTGAAATGCACAAACAGTCCCATTCCATCAACAGACTTGCGGTACACTTACCTGAATTGCAGACTGTTGTGTTCAGGGATGGTAACGAGGAAGAAGCCATTGTACGACATAGGGGTACAACACTTACAGCTTGGTTTCAGTTAAACCAGAGAGACCCTGAGGCACGAAGTTATCTGTACCATGACATTCCAAAATATTACGTATTTGAAGATGGACGAAAGACATGGAAACTTTGACGCCGGGGCGGCAACAAGGTTATCGGACGCATGGTTTCGGCAAGCCCTATGGACATTGAGCGCTTTCATCTTCATGTACTCCTGCTGCACTGCCCCGGTAAAACATCATTTGAAGATCTCAGAACCGTAGATGGAGCAGTTTGTGAAACATACAAGGATGCAGCCAGGAAATTACATTTAACAGAAGATGATACAGAATGGGACAGGTCCTTAGCTGATGGAGTTATCTTTGCCATGCCACAACAATTGAGATCTCTTTTTGCAACCCTATGCATATTCTGCACACCAACAGACACGTCGGCACTGTGGGAAAAATATAAAAACGACCTTTGCGAAGATTTTGTGCACAGCGGCCATATCTTGGAACAGAGTATTTTCATGGCATTGTGAGAAATACAGTCCTTCCTCCTGAGACATGGACAGACCTTGGAAGCATTTCAGTTACCAGTACCTCCAGACACTGTTGAAGATCTTTCGAGCGATGATTATCAGTATGTACCGGGAGATGAACATGAAAAAGGTGAAAACAACAGACAACTACTAAATGATGACCAAATCAAAATTGTAGATGAGGTCCTACAGGCCATTCATTGTAGGGACCAGTACACAGGCAACCGGTTGTTTTTCGTTGATGGACCGAGCGGAAGTGGCAAGACCTTTCTCTATAATACGCTTCTGCACATCTTGCGAGGCCAGTGTCATTTGGTTCTTCCAATGGCGTACTCGGGCATTGCAGCAACATTGCTAGCAGGGGGCCGTACATCACACCATCGATTTAAATTGCCAGTGCCCATTTTGGAAAACTCCACATGCAACATATCACCTACGAGTAAAGATGCAGATGCTCTAAGGAATTGGGATGAAGATTCATTTGGGATGAAGCACCTATGGCTCCAGGATATGCTTTAGCGGCTGTTGATCGATGTCTTCGGGATGTAACCAGCAACAACATTCCTTTTGGTGGAAAGGTCTTACTTCTTGGTGGGGACTTCAGGCAGGTTTTGCCCGTTGTGCCTCGCGCTGCACCTGCAGCAATCATCGCCACATGCATCAAGCGTAGCAAGTTGTGGCCAAAGTTCAAACAGCTGAACTTAACATCAAACATGAGAGCTAATGATGATGAAGAATTCTCAAAATGGTTACTGTCGGTTGGAAATGGGACTGTGGAAACAATTCCTGACTCAGATTTAATACGACTGCCTGATCGTATCTGTGTAGAAGACAACATTTCTTTAGCAGAGGCTGTTTTCGGTAATTTGAATGAAATCCATTCAAACTATGATGCGCTGGCACAACGAGCCGTGTTGTGTCCAAAGAATGAATCCACATTTGTGATCAACGATGAGATACTAGATGCATTTCCTGGGGAAGAAAAGACGTACTTCAGCGCTGATTCCATTGTCTGTGATGACCCTGAAGAGGCACTAAATTATCCTATGGAATTCCTAAATCAATTAACTCCTTCTGGAATGCCATTGCACAAACTTCGTCTCAAAGATGGTGCTGTCATCATGTTACTCCGTAACTTTGATCCGAAACAGGGACTGTGCAATGGTGCAAGATTGGTTGTTAAAAGATTGTTGCCAAACATAATAGATGGAGAAATAATTTCTGGCAGTCACAAAGGAACACGCACATTTATACCCAGGATTAGTATTGCACCTTCCGATACAACACTACCATTCGTACTCAAACGCCATCAATTTCCAGTTCGTGTGGCATTCTCTTTCTCAATAAACAAGAGTCAAGGTCAAACATTACACAAAGTTGGGATTTACTTACCAGAACCCGTCTTCAGCCATGGCCAATTATATGTTGCATTGTCGCGTGCTAAACGATTTGAGGATGTCAAGGTGAAGGTAGTCAGTAATGGCCAACAGGGAAAAATTGATGGCCACAGTGGAATGTTCACCCGTAATGTTGTTTACCCGGAGGTCCTGCAGTGACACCATTCAGGCAACAAAAGGAGGGCACGAAGGAAAATAGTTAATTACTCCGACACATTTAGTTGCGGTGATTGAAAAATCACCGGACCATTGTTGCTGTTTTGATGCTTTTTACTGCTGTTTTGATGCTTTTTCACTGCTGTTTTGATGCTTTTTCACTGCTGTTTTTTCACTGCTGTTCTGATGCTTTTTCACTTCTGTTTTGATGCTTTTTCACTGCTGTTTTGATGCTTTTTCACTGCTGTTTTGATGCTTTTTCACTGCTGTTTTGATGCTTTTTCACTGCTGTTTTGACGCTTTCCACTGTTGTTTTGATAGTGTTTTGATGCTTTTTCACTGCTGTTTTGATGCTGTTTCACAGCTGTTCTGATGTTTTTTTGCCGTTTTTTAAATATAAAAATCTCATTTCAAAAAAAAAAATTCCAAAAAAATCTCACAGTGATGACATATAATTCACCGAAAACGTTGAAGCAACCGTATAATATTATGGTGATGTTTAACTCTGAGTAAGAATAGTTCTAAATTTTAAAAACTTTCTTCTGATATTTGTGATTTATTTCAAACAAACTGTATTTCCCATCTACACGGGCATGTATTCCTATTAACGTTATGTAAAGTACATAAATTGTGTGGATTACATCATTTGTGGATGTGATCAATTGCCAGTAACCATTTTATATAACTGAATGTGCAGGTGCAGCATCTAATTCAATATGTCGAAATGTCACACACATCCATGCCCGTGGGATTCCCACGGGTGACCCCGCTAGTCTTACTATAATTCACGAAATGTCTGTGTCTGTCTGTCTGTCTGTCTGTCCGTTCCCAGGTACCGCAAAAACGGCCGAACCGATCGCAACGAAATTTTGGGTGGGTAATCCTGGGACCCCCTGGAGTAAAATAGGCGATATTGTTTTTCCAATTTCAGCTTTGGTGTTCAGCATTTTCAGGTTTGGACTCCCGCCTAACGTTATTGTCCCAGGTACCGCACAAACGGCTGCACCGATCGCAACGATACACCTCCATGCCCGTGGGATTCCCACGGGTGACCCCACTAGTAATAATAATAATAAGAGGTTTTGATTCTCACTTTTGTTTTCAACTTACTTTGGCTACATACTCTGGCCTTGAATAATTGACTTTACTTTTTGCTTTTTATTTGCCCTCAGTTGAACGTGGATGGTCTCATTGTGTCCAACACCACAGTGTCTCGGCCTGCGTCCCTTGTTTCACCCAACTGCAATGAGGTGGGTGGACTGAGTGGACCTCCACTACGGGATCTTTCCACCAAGGCAGTACGAGAGATGTACATCCTCACAAAAGGTCAGGCTTCAATGTTACAGAGACATTCAAAATAGCCCAAATAAAAATTGGTGCAAAGTATTTGTTTATCTATTTTTGAAGTTGGACACATCACTTCTTCTGTATATTTAGCATTTGTCAAGTAAACATCACGTCTCTCCACCTGTGCTGCTTTAATATACAATCAAATTTTCGAGAGTTGACTCAGTCTCCAATCAATCACGATAACCACGGCTATACGGTCCGAACACAGAATTTAACACAATCTTATTATTACAGAGCAAACGTATATGGTTATGTATGTTTATATGCGACCAAAACGTCTTTTTCTTCTTCAAATAAAATGAACACCCAAAACACAGTCCATGAACTCTGAATTACGTTTAGACTGCTGAGACCCCTCAGACCTTTGACGACCCTTTAAGTCCCTCAAGACCACCAAGACCCCTGAAGACCCAAAATACCCCAAAGCCCCAAAATATCCTTAAAGGCCCTGAGGCTCCAAAAGACCCCGAAGACCCAAAACACCCCGAAGACCCAAAACACCCCGAAGACCCGGAAGGCCTAAAAGACCCCGAGTACCCAAAAGACCCTGAAGACCCAAAAGACCCTGAAGACCCAAAAAGACCCTGAAGACCCAAAACACCCTGAAGACCCAAAACACCCTGAAGACCCAAAACACCCTGAAGACCCAAAACACCCTGAAGACCCAAAACACCCTAAAGACCCAAAACACCCTGAAGACCCAAAACACCCTGAAGACCCAAAACACCCTGAAGACCCAAAACACCCTGAAGACCCAAAACACCCTGAAGACCCAAAACACTCTGAAGACCCAAAACACCCTGACGACCCCAAAGACTCTTAAATACCCTTTTAGACCAAAAAGACCCTTAAATACCCCGAAGATCCAAAATACCCCAAATACCCTTAAAGGCTCAGAGGATCCAAAATACCCTAAAGACCCTGAAGACCCAAATGACACCGAAATGGTCGAATATGCCTATCCCTCTGAAACGACGTGTGGTAAAAGTAAGTAAAATGCTCGTAGTCACGCTAGTAAAATGAAAAAAACCAAAGAATTGCTCACCAATAAATTTGCGCTGATCGACTGGGTAAAAATGGATATCAAGTCAATGTGTAAGATGGTTATGGGTAGACGCCCCCACAATTATAGCCATGTTGGAGGCCTGGGCCAGCCAGTACGTTTGATTCCTATATTTGACCCAAATTTGCTGAATTGCTTTCTGCAGTTTCAACATATCATATTATTGTGGACTACAACCATATGTCATCTGCTCACAGAAATAGAGGAGTTTGCATTAATTTGCTTATTCCTTTGAACAGATTCCACACTGCTGCATTTTATAATAAATGGATGCGTTTAAATTGCAGAAAACGATTTTGTGAATCTCAGTCAATCGATACGAAGTCAGTGTGTCGTACTGGCTTCAGTTATCGTTGTGCCTTGTAGTTTTTTTTTTTTTTTTTTTTTTTTTTTTTTTTTTTTGTATACAAGGTCGAGGCTCGTGAAAGAGCGAACATTAATCACCCAGAAAGACAAACCGACACATAAAACATATAACATAGGGAGCGGTAGACAAGATGGGGAGAGAGGGGGAAGGACACAAACACAACATTTGAGAGCAGTGACCGAGAGACATGGAGACATCGAGAGATCTGAGAGAGGGCGAGGGCTTGGGGGGGGGGGGGGCGTGGGAAGGGGGCGGTGGGAGAGGTATAAAACATATGGACACTGCCAGGACTTCCAGGAAAGAAGTTGGAATTTCAAACAAGGTGGATCTGGGGTGAATTAGCGGGGGTAGAAAAGATCAAGGTTTTGGATGGGGGAAGATAAGAGATGGTGGTGAACAGCTGTTTTAAAGACCTGGAGGGAGGAGTGGGATTGAAGGGAGTGAGGGAGTTTGTTCCAGAGGCGGGAGAAAAGAGGAATGAAAGAGTGAAGGTGAGCAGAGAGCCGAGATTTCGGCAGTTTAACCATCAGAGGGTTGCTGGCAGATCTTGTGCGACCTGTAGGAATATTTGGGGGACAGAGCACAGAGAGAGCTGGGGGTGCAAGGCCGGAGAGGAGTCGGTAGAAGACAGAAAGACCACCTACCTGCCTGCGGTGAGTGAGTGAAAGGCCCTCAGAGATAGCTTCATCGCGGGAGATTCCAATAATTCTGAAAGCTTTGGTTTCAACAGCGTGAAGCCGAGCTAGGTGTGAGGCAGGAGCACCGGCCCATAGGGGAGAACAGTATTCCATTGAGCTGCGGATGAAAGCCTTGTATGTGGTGAGGAGCTCAGGTGTGCCGAGGAAGGACTTCGCACGACGGAGGATGCCCAGTCGGCGACTGGCTTTGGAGGCCAGCTTGGAAATGTGGTTTTCCCAAGAAAGATCATGGCAGATAGTGAGACCCAAAATCTTGAGCGACAGAACTTCTTGGAGAGGATTGTTGAGAAAGTAGATGGGAGGGTTGTCCAGTCGATCTTTTCGGAGAGACATAGTAAGAGTGTGAGATTTGTCAGGATTGAAAGACATGTTCCACTTGTTTGACCAGTCTGTGATTTTGTCCAGGTCTTCAGAGAGTGAGGAGGCAGCAGACTGCCGATCTGAGGGAAGAGGAATGGAGCGGCAGAGAGTGGAGTCATCAGCAAAGAGATAGAGAGGATTTTCGAGAGAGTCAGAGAGATCATTGATGAAGACCAGAAAAAGCACGGGGCCCAGAACACTGCCTTGGGGAACTCCAGCCTGAACAGGAAGAGGAGATGAGAGAAACCCATTCAGGGCCACACGTTGACGACGACTAGAGAGGAAGTCCGCCAGCCATGCGTGGAGATTTCCATGGATACCAAAGGAGGAGAGTTTGGTGAGCAGAGCGGGGTGCCAGACCGTGTCGAAGGCACGTGATATGTCGAGGGAGACAGCTCTAATTTCCTGTTTGGCATTGAGGACCTCCATCCATTGTTGAGACAGCAGAAGCAGCATGTCCAGAGTAGAGTGACCTGGTCTGAAACCAAATTGATGATCAGAGATCAAGCCATTGGAGAAGAGGAAAGATTTCATATCCGAAGCAATGATGGATTCCATGACTTTGCTGATAATTGGGAGAAGGCTGATTGGTCTGTAGTTGCTAGGATCTGTTTTTGCACCTTTTTTGTGCAAAGCGGTGATGTTGGCTGATTTCCAAGCAGATGGCAGTTGACCTTGAGCAAAAGAGAGGGTGAAGAGAACAGAGAGAGGGTGAGACAGAGCAGCAGAGCAGGATTTTAGGACCCGTGGGCTGATGCCGTCGGGTCCAGTTGCAGAATCAGAGTCGAGGGTTGACAGAAACTTTTCCACCTTGTCAGGAGGAAAGGACACGGAGTCCAGGAGCAGCAGGGTACGACTGGGTATGGTGGGTACAGAGAGGGATGGGTTTGGGACACAAGATTTAGAGGCAAACACAGAGTTGAGGCATTCAGCTTTTTCACGTGCGGAGTCAGCTGTGTAGCCGTTTGAGGTAAGGGAGGGGATGGAGGGGGAACAAACACCAGAAACGGATTTGACCAGACGCCACCAGGATTTGGAAGAGGGAGACAGATAAGAGAGTTCGGTCTTGAGAACGGAGAGATATTGTTTCCTGGCTCTCCTGAGGGTGGACACACACTTGTTTCGGGCTTTGTGAAAGGAAATGAGATTTCCTTCCGTTGGATTTGCTTTCCAGGAGACGAAGGCAAGTTGTTTCTGGGCAACAGCCTCACCACAAGATTCCGTGTACCATGGACGGGAGGAAGGGTATGACAACTGAAGACGAGATGGGATAAATCTGTGCATGAGAGAGAGCAATTTACTTTGGAAGAATTCCCAGGATGAGTTGATGTCAGAGGTGGTAGAGATGGGAGACCAGTCCAGATGATTGATGGCTGCTTGAAGACCGTGCCAGTTGGCCTGAGTGAAATGCCAGACTCGTCGACGCTGAGCAGGCTCCCTGAGGATGGTCAGAGAGATGTCCACTTTAACAAGGACATGATCAGATGATCCGATCGGAGCAGAAGAAGAGCAGCAGACATTTTCAGGGAAGTTAGTCATAACCAAGTCCAGAAGAGAAGATGTTCCGTTGACTGAGATCCGGGTCGGGAAATTGACAGATTGTGTCAGTCCCAGTGAGTCGCAGAAGTCCTTTGCTGAGGAGCCATGGCTGGTGAGAGAGGTACCCACACCCAGCCAACTGGCATGATGACAGTTGAAATCACCACATATGAGGAAGAGAGAGTTGGGATGAGTAGATAGAAGTTGGTCCATATCATCAGACAGCGAGATGTAGATTGAGTCATCACTGTTTGGTGGACGGTACAACACACATATGAACAAGAGGTGGGAGCGAAGGGGAAGCCGTAGCCAGAGGTATTCCTGGGGGTGAGGTGGAGAGAGTGCAGTGCAGGGCGAGTGAGGAAGAGAGTTTTTGATAAAGATAGCAACCCCGCCTCCAGGACGAGGCTCAGGTCTATCATACCGGAGGAGGGAGTAGCCCGGGAGAGATACTATGGAATCAGAGACATCATAAAGGAGGAAAGTTTCTGTTAAGCAGATCACGTCTGGTTTGACAGAAGCAACCTGTATGGAGAGATCAGTTAAGTTTGAACGAAGGCCCCGGATGTTTGAGGTCCATACCGTTAATGAAGAGGAAGGGGGAGCATCAGATACAGAACAGGGGGGAGGAGGGGCAGGGTAAGATGTGGAAGAGGTGGAAGAGGTAGGGAGAGCTGTTGAAGGTGTGTCAGAGATTTCAGAATAGCTCGGAGAAAGGGAAGGATGGGGCGGACAAAAGGTTTGATGGTGATTGGGTGAGCCACAATGAGGTGTTATTTGAGGAGGGGGAAGAGCGAGGCAGAAGGTTGGGGGAGATGGAGGTGAGAGTTTGAAGGGGGAAGAAGCGGGGAGGACGCTTTGAGGAGGGGCAGTGAGAGGGGGGAAATTGAGAAGCAATGAGGGTGGGGAGATTTGAAGGGGAGGGGTGAGGGGGGAGTTTGGGAGGGAAGGGGCAAGGGGAGGGATTTGAAAGGGATGGGATATGGGGGAGATTTGGAGGGGAGGGGTGAGGCAGGAGTCTAGGAGGGGAGGGGCGAGGGGGCGTCTTGGCGGGGAGGGGTGAGGGGGTAGTTTAGGAGGGAGGGGACAAGGGGGGAGATTTGAAAGGGATGGGTGATGGGGAAGATTTGGAGGGGAGGGGTGATGGGGAAGATTTGGAGGGGAGGGGTTATGGGGAAGATTTGGAGGGGAGGGGGATAGTTATGCCTATTGGGGATAGTTATGGGGATAGTTATGCCTATTGTGAGTTATTTGAAGCTATCATTTAACTGTAGCCAATGAAAATGGTACAGTAAAGTCACACAGTGGTTTTAATGTTAATATTGTTACGGTTTTGAAAATGTACCCCGTGGGAGAGCATTCATGTACACCTAGGAATCCACAGACATTTATTAGTCCCCTACCATTTTCACTGGAGGGAACTACAGGTTTGCTCTCCATCCATCTGTCTGTCCGTTTCAGCAACGAATCTCTCTCCTTAATCCACGACTAATTCGCTTCACCAAACATTAATTCAACAATCACTCCTTCACCCCACAGGTCTTTCCTTCAATCCCACGATCAGTATATTTTCGTCCTTCGGTCGGCTGTGCATTTGTGCTCCCCACTCAGTTATTCCCTCACTATTCAGACCCCTCATTCGTTTATCATTCATAATTATCTATCTGTTCATCTGTCTGTCCATCTGGTACTCGGACTCCAAATCACCACAGAATTGTAGGACTGGTACCTATGCCAACAAAGTTTGGTGACAATGTTGTACAAAGTGGTGAGAGAGAGGAGGTAGCGATTCAGGTAAAGACACAGACAGATACTGTCCCTTTATTTATACAGATAGCGGATATACCCATCAAGAAGAGGTGAAGGATTGTCGGACTTGAACAGACAGGAGGGCCGCAAGGACAGGTGGTGGGATGTAAAAGTGCGACCTTGCTGTAATCAAGGACATGTGGTGGGAGGTAAAAGTGCCACCTTGCTGAAATCAAGGACATGTGGTGGGATGTAAAAGTTCCATCTTGCTGTAATCAAGGACAGGTGGTGGGATGTAAAAGTGCCACCTTGCTGTAATCAAGGACATGTGGTGGGATGTAAAAGTTCCATCTTGCTGTAATCAAGGACAGATTTTTAGGGTGACATAGTCACAATTTCGGTCTTCGAGGCCGGCCGATAGGCACAGTGTGACCAGAAGGGACGAGGTTCTCCTGACCACGTGGCCCTCGACTTGGTGGGGTTTGTCCGCACAATGTGGGCGCTTCCAGGATGAACTTTAGCCGGGGAGCGTTTGGGCGCCCCGGTCTGATACTGCCGCCCACGCGCAGAACAACGTGTGAGTGCACGTGGGTCCCGGCGGTCCCACTGGCCTAGCGCTACCATGTTTAGACAGCGAACTCCGTCCCCGGGCACCGGCACCTACTCCCGGAAGTTTGAGAGAATAGCGGCGCCGGGCACGGTAGGACACCCGCGGAGCCCCGGCGGACCAGGGATGCACGAGCCTACGCGTTAGCGTGCTACGGCGGAATCAATGGCTTCGACCACGGCCGGGCCGATACTCGGCCCGGTCGCACCGGAAATGGACTGGTTCGACGCCCGCGCTGGAGAGGTCGCGGGCGACTGAGATGTATTAACAAATTAATTAATTAATTAATTTGAGACGTCCGATTTCTAGTGTTTGGAAATTTGGAAGAGCTTGACCCTAGCCTTTCCCTTGCGAGGGCAAGGAGGAACTTAACGCTTAACACTTAAGCTTAGTTTGAAGTGCACCCTGACCAGCGCTCACGGTGGGACGGCAAGGCAACCAGAAGGGACGAGGTTCTCCTGACCACGTGGCCCTCGATCTGGGAAGCGAGAGGCGTTCCATTAGTGGACGCGCCCTTCACGCCCGACTTTTGGGCGGCCCCGGCAGGCCGTTTGTTGGTGTTGGGCTAGGGTGCCTGGTGTTGGGGTAGCGGCTAGGGTGCCAGCTTAGGATCCTAGGATCCTGGGTTCGAATCCCGGTCGATCGCTGAATTAACGCCAGGGGGGTTGACTCAGCCTGTCATCCTTCCGAGGTCGGCTAATTGAGTACCACTTTACTGGTAATTCCCTGTTTGTCGTTAAAGGCGGCAAAAAGGGTTGGCATCAGGAAGGGCATCCGGCCGTAAAACATTGCTTCAAAAAGGGGACCAAAAAACAACAGCAACCACGGTTCCCGAAAAAGGCCAACCCCTGCTTTGTGGGGAAAAATGGCCTCTAAAGGTGGTTATTATTATATATGGTGGGATGTTTAAGTGCCACCTTGCTGTGATCAAGGACATGTGGTGGGATGTAAAAGTGCCATCTTGCTGTAATCAAGGACATGTGGTGGGATGTAAAAGTGCCACCTTGCTGTAATCAAGGACAGGTGGTGGGATGTAAAAGTGCCACCTTGCTGTAATCAAGGACATGTGGTGGGATGTAAAAGTTCCATCTTGCTGTAACCAAGGAAAGCGCGGCGTTACGCGCGCTGCTTGCAAGCAAGGAGGAAGCGGATAAGCGGTAACTTATAACTTATAAGCGTCTTTATTTCAGGAGCTCACTGTAACACTGGCGCGCTCCGGGCTGCGCGCCCGGTGTATATCATGAGGCCACGCCTACCCCTCGGGCCTGGCCACCGCCCACTTGGTGCGCGGAATGATGTCACCACGCCAGTGGGCTTTTGTGTCCGCCACACGCGCCCCCCCAGAATTCCCGCGCACCTGGAGGGCCAGTTTGCGGGGCAGACGAATGACCCAGCCAAAGCGCCCCCTGGCGATCGGTGGCGTCCGGGGTGCAGGGATGCCAGGTGGGATGCCCCTGGCTGCCCCTGGGATGGGTGCAGGACCGGGGGGCGGCGTGGCGGCGGGGCTGGGCGGTGCCGGGGGTCCGCCCGCAGGGGGGCGGCCCCGATGTGGGGGTCGGGCCACTGGCGGTGGATGGTCCACGTCGAGGTGGGCCGGCTTGAGGCGGTCTACCGAAACGCGGTCAGGAGTACCGCCGATGTCCAGGGTGAAGTGCTTCGCCCCGGTCTCCAGCACGCGGAAAGGCCCGTCGTACGGGGGCCGCAGTGGTGTCCGGTGGGCATCGTGGCGGACGAAGACGTACTCCGCCGTGCGAAGCTCCGGGGCGACGTGCGTCGGTGGGTGCCCGTGGCATGCCGTTGGCACCGGGGCGAACCTCTGGGCGGTCTCTTGCAGAGCGGAGCGCTGCTGTGCCGCGGACCATGGTGCCGTGGAGTCGGGGAGGAACTCGCCCGGCACCCGCAGCGGTTGCCCGAAGACCAACTCCGCCGCGGATGCGCGCAGGTCCTCCTTGGGCGCCGTCCGGAGGCCCAGCAGGACCCAGGGGAGCCTGTCGACCCAGCCGCCGTCGCGGAGGGTGGCCCGGAGCGCGGCCTTCAATGAGCGGTGAAATCGCTCACACAGGCCGTTAGCCTGGGGGTGGTAGGCCGTGGTTCGGTGCAGCCGGACCCCGAGCCCCTGCGCGACCGCCCCCCAGAGCTCCGAGGTGAACTGGGGGCCGCGGTCGGACGAGATGTCTGAGGGGGCGCCGAACCGGGCGACCCAGGTGGCGATGAAAGCCTGCGCGACATCGGCCGCCGTTGTCGACGCCAAGGGCACGGCCTCCGGCCACCGGGTGGTGCGGTCCACCATGGTGAGGACGTAGGTGAAACCCCGCGAGGGGGGCAGAGGTCCCACCAGGTCCACGTGGACGTGGTCAAACCGGCGTTCCGGCACCGTGAACGGGGCCAACGGGGCCTGGGTGTGCCGGTGCACCTTGGCGCGCTGGCACGCAAGGCACGTCCTGGCCCAGCCGCGGACGGCCTTCCGGAGGCCATGCCAGACGAACTTGTCGGCGATCAGCCTTTGGGAGGCCCTCGCGCCCGGGTGGGACAGGCCGTGGATGGCGTCAAACACCTGGCGCTGCCAGCCCGCGGGCACGATGGGGCGAGGACGCCCGAGGGAGACGTCGCACAAGAGGGCCGCGCCCGCGCCGTCGAACGGCACCTCGGTGACGCGGAGGCCCGTGACGGCGGTCTGCAAGGCCTGGACGTCGGGGTCAGCGGCCTGGTCCGCTGCCATCCGGGCATAGTCGATGCCGAGGTGGACTGCGTGGGCGACGGCCCGGGAAAGGCAATCTGCCACCGGGTTGTCCTTCCCCGCGACGTGCTGGATGTCCGTCGTGTACTCGGACACGGCCGAGAGGTGACGCTGCTGCCGGGCCGACCACGGCTCGGTGACCTTGCCCATCGCGAAGATCAGCGGCTTGTGGTCGACGAAGGCAGTGAACGCACGGCCCTCGAGCAGATGGCGGAAGTGCCTGACCGCCAAGTGAAGCCCGAGCAACTCGCGGTCGAAGGTACTGTAACGGCGTTCGGGCGGGCGAAGCTGCCGGCTAACGAACGCCAGCGGTTGCCAAGCTCCACGCACCCATTGCTCGTGCACTGCGCCCACCGCGTAGTCCGAGGCATCGGTGGTGAGGGCGATCGGTGCATCGGGCGCCGGGTGCGCGAGCATGGTGGCGTTAGCCAAGGCGAGCTTCGCGCCCGTGAACGCCGTGTCCATCTGCTCGGTCCAGGTAACGTCGCCTTTGCCCGGCTTACCTCGGAGAGCTTCGTGCAGGGGGCGCAGGAGCTGGGCGATACGGGGCAGGAACCGATGGTAAAAGTTCACCATGCCCAGGAACTCCTGCAGCCCTCTGATCGTGCGGGGGTGCGGAAACCCCTTCACCGCCTCCACCTTGGCCGGCAGGGGGACGGCTCCGTGCCTGGTGACACGGTGCCCCAGAAAATCGATTATGGCGGTGCCGAACCGGCACTTTGCGGGGTTCACAATCAGGCCATGCTGGCCCAGGCGTTCGAAGAGCGTGCGGAGGGGGCGTAGGTGCTCTTCGCGGGACGTGCTGGCGACGAGGATATCGTCCAGGTAGACGTAGACAAAATCCAAGTCGCGCAGGACGCTGTCCATCAGTCGCTGGAACGCCTGAGCCGCATTCTTCAGACCGAAGGGCATGCGCAGGAACTCGAAGAGTCCGAATGGCGTGATGACCGCCGTCTTTGGGACGTCCTCCGGCCTGACGGGGACCTGATGGTAGCCGCGTATGAGGTCCACCTTCGAGAAGAAGGACCTGCCCGCCAAACGGGCGGAAAAGTCCTGAATGTGGGGGACGGGGTAGCGGTCGGGAGTCGTGGCGTCATTGAGACGGCGATAGTCCCCGCACGGTCGCCATCCCCCGCCGGGCTTCGGCACGATGTGCAGCGGCGACGCCCAAGCGCTCTCTGAGCGCCGAACGATGCCGAGTCGCTCCAGGGAAGCGAACACCGCTTTTGCCACCGCCAGCTTCGTCGGCTCGAGGCGGTGTGCCCGGGCATAGACCGGTGGCCCGACGGTGGGGATGTGATGGGCCACCCCGTGCTTGACGGCCCCCGCCGAGAAGGTGGGCCGCGTGAGGGCCGGGAAGCCGGCGAGGAGGCGGGTGAATGCGTCCGCTGCCGGAAGCGTACAGACCAACGTGGCCGGAACCGAACCGTTCGGCAAGCCGCTTGGCAAGCCGCTCGTTGAGCTGGACAACGCACAAGCGAGCGAGCTGAACGTCTCGGCCTGGACAAGACGTCTGTGCTTGACGTCGACCAGGAGCCCATTATCGCACAGGAAGTCCGCGCCAAGCAGTGCCATGGGCACGTCGGCGGTGACGAACGTCCATCGGAAAACCTGCCCTCCGAACCGCAGAGAGAGGCAGCGTTTTCCGTACGTACGGATGGGCGTCCCGTTCGCGGCAAGCAGCGCGGGGCCCCCACCCGCGGCGTGCTTGTCTGACGTGCCGGCGGGAACGACACTCACCTGCGCTCCCGTGTCGCACAGGTAACGGCACCCGGAGAAGGTGTCCGTTATGAACAGCAGGCTGCTCGAACGGCCGGCGCTCATCGCCACTATTGAGCGCCGGCCCGGGCGTTTTCCGACCTGTTGAAGGAGCATGGCGGATGACACTGCCGAGCTTCGTGGCCGAACTTGGCGTGGAACCAGCACCAGATGGTGGAGCTGGAGGAGCGCGGCTGGCTCCGCCAGGCCGGTGGAGTTGGCGGGTTTCCCCGCGGTGGCGGTTTTCGCCGCGGCGGTGGGCGGGGCGTGGCGGCTGTCACGAGGTGCGTATCAGCATGCTGCGTATGCTGTATAAGCTGATGCTGTGGAACAGCAGCAGCATCAGCAGCATCAGCCTCGAGGGCCGTGACGGCCACGCCGACTCTCGCCCGCGTGTCCGAAGCGGCGAAGTACCTGTCCGCCTCGGCTGCCAATGCTCGGGGTTCCGTTAGCCCGGTCCCGGCCAACGCGAGGCGAACCTGCGCTGGAAGTTGGCGACGGAAAAGCGCCCGGAATAGAGAACCGGGGGCTTCGTCGCCCAACAGTGACAGCATATGGTCCATTCGGACCGACGGGCGCGTGTCACCGAGCTCGGGGAGATCCAGGAGGCGGTCGGCCCGTGCGTCGTCCGTGAGGCCGAACGTGGCTAGGAGTAGCCGCTTGAGTGCCTCGTACTTGTGGCCGTCCGGTGGGTGGCGAAGGACGGACACAACTCGAGCGGCCGTGCCGGGCCCGAGGGAGGCGACGACGTGGCAATAGCGCGTGTCATCGCCGGTGAGGCGCCGAAACTGAAATTGGGCTTCGGCCTGGACGAACCAGACTTTGGCTTGAGCCTCCCAAAATTCGGGAAGTTTGATGAGGTTGGCCATGGCAATGGCGTCGCGTGTGGAAGGATCGCTCCGGCAGATCCAACGTCGAGGGGGTCACCAGTAAAGCGCGGCGTTATGCGCGCTGCTTGCGAGCAAGGAGGAAGCAGACAATCGGTAACTTATAACTTATAAGCGTCTTTATTTCAGGAGCTCACTGTAACACTGGCGCGCTCCGGGCTGCGCGCCCGGTGTATATCATGAGGCCACGCCTACCCCTCGGGCCTGGCCACTGCCCACTTGGTGCGCGGAATGATGTCACCACGCCAGTGGGCTTTTGTGTCCGCCACAGTGGGATGTTTAAGTGCCACCTTGCTGTGATCAAGGACATGTGGTGGGATGTTTAAGTGCCACCTTGCTGTGATCAAGGACATGTGGTGGGATGTAAAAGTGCCATCTTGCTGTAATCAAGGACATGTGGTGGGATGTAAAAGTGCCACCTTGCTGTAATCAAGGACAGGTGGTGGGATGTAAAAGTGCCACCTTGCTGTAATCAAGGACATGTGGTGGGATGTAAAAGTTCCATCTTGCTGTAATCAAGGACAGATGGTGGGATGTAAAAGTGCCACCTTGCTCTGATCAAGGACATGTGGTGGGATGTAAAAGTGCCACCTTGCTGTAATCAAGGACATGTGGTGGGATGTAAAAGTGCCACCTTGCTGTAATCAAGGACAGGTGGTGGGATGTAAAAGTGCCACCTTGCTGTAATCAAGGACATGTGATGGGATGTAAATGTTCCATCTTGCTGTAATCAAGGACAGGTGGTGGGATCTAAAAGTGCCATCTTGCTGTAATCAAGGACAGGTGGTGGGATGGAAAAGTTCCATCTTGCTGTGATCAAGGACAGGTGGTGGGATGTAAAAGTTCCATCTTGCTGTAATCAAGGACAGGTGGTGGGATGTAAAAGTGCCATCTTGCTGTAATCAAGGACAGGTGGTGGGATGCAAAAGTGCCATCTTGCTGTAATCAAGGACAGGTGGTGGGATGTAAAAGTTCCATCTTGCTGTGATCAAGGACAAGTGGTGGGATGTAAATGTTCCATCTTGCTGTGATCAAGGACAGGTGGTGGGATGTAAAAGTTCCATCTTGCTGTAATCAAGGACAGGTGGTGGGATGTAAAAGTTCCATCTTGCTGTAATCAAGGACAGGTGGTGGGATGTAAAAGTTCCATCTTGCTGTAATCAAGGACAGATGGTGGGATGTAAAAGTTCCATCTTGCTGTGATCAAGGACAGGTGGTGGGATGTAAAAGTGCCACCTTGCTGTAATCAAGGACATGTGGTGGGATGTAAATGTTCCATCTTGCTGTGATCAAGGACAGGTGGTGGGATGTAAAAGTTCCATCTTGCTGTAATCAAGGACAGGTGGTGGGATGTAAAAGTGCCACCTACGGTAAGCAAGGACAGGTGGTGGGATGTAAAAGTGCCACCTACGGTAAGCAAGGACAGGTGGTGGGATGTAAAAGTTCCATCTTGCTGTAATCAAGGACAGGTGGTGGGATGTAAATGTTCCATCTTGCTGTAATCAAGGACAGGTGGTGGGATGTAAATGTTCCATCTTGCTGTAATCAAGGACAGGTGGTGGGATGTAAAAGTTCCATCTTGCTGTAATCAAGGACAGGTGGTGGGATGTAAATGTTCCATCTTGCTGTAATCAAGGACAGGTGGTGGGATGTAAATGTTCCATCTTGCTGTAATCAAGGACAGGTGGTGGGATGTAAAAGTTCCATCTTGCTGTAATCAAGGACAGGTGGTGGGATGTAAAAGTTCCATCTTGCTGTAATCAAGGACAGGTGGTGGGATGTAAAAGTGCCATCTTGCTGTAATCAAGGACAGGTGGTGAGATGTAAAAGTTCCATCTTGCTGTAATCAAGGACAGGTGGTGGGATGTAAAAGTTCCATCTTGCTGTAATCAAGGACAGGTGGTGGGATGTAAAAGTTCCATCTTGCTGTAATCAAGGACGTGGTGGGATGTAAAAGTGCCACCTTGCTGTAATCAAGGATATGTGGTGGGATGTAAAAGTTCCACCTTGCTGTAATCAAGGACATGTGGTGGGATGTTAAAGTTCCATCTTGCTGTAATCAAGGACAGGTGGTGGGATGTAAAAGTTCCATCTTGCTGTAATCAAGGACGTGTGGTGGGATGTAAAAGTGCCATCTTGCTGTAATCAAGGACAGATGGTGGGATGTAAAAGTGCCACCTTGCTGTAATCAAGGATATGTGGTGGGATGTAAAAGTTCCATCTTGCTGAAATCAAGGACAGATGGTGGGATGTAAAAGTGCCATCTTGCTGTAATCAAGGACGTGGTGGGATGTAAAAGTTCCATCTTGCTGTGACCAAGGACAGATGGTGGGATGTAAAAGTGCCACCTTGCTGTGATCAAGGACAGGTGGTGGGATGTAAAAGTGCCACCTTGCTGTGATCAAGGACATGTGGTGGGATGTAAAAGTGCCACCTTGCTGTAATCAAGGACATGTGGTGGGATGTAAAAGTGCCATCTTGCTGTAATCAAGGACAGATGGTGGGATGTAAAAGTGCCATCTTGCTGTAATCAAGGACGTGGTGGGATGTAAAAGTTCCATCTTGCTGTGACCAAGGACAGATGGTGGGATGTAAAAGTGCCACCTTGCTGTGATCAAGGACAGGTGGTGGGATGTAAAAGTGCCACCTTGCTGTGATCAAGGACATGTGGTGGGATGTAAAAGTGCCACCTTGCTGTAATCAAGGACATGTGGTGGGATGTAAAAGTGCCATCTTGCTGTAATCAAGGACAGATGGTGGGATGTAAAAGTGCCACCTTGCTGTAATCAAGGACAGGTGGTGGGATGTAAAAGTTCCATCTTGCTGTAATCAAGGACAGGTGGTGAGATGTAATAGTGCCACCTTACGGTAAGCAAGGACAGGTGGTGGGATGTAAAAGTTCCATCTTGCTGTAATCAAGGACAGGTGGTGGGATGTAAAAGTGCCATCTTGCTGTCATCAAGGACAGGTGGTGGGATGTAAAAGTGCCACCTTGCTGTAATCAAGGACGTGGTGGGATGTAAAAGTGCCACCTTGCTGTGATCAAGGACAGGTGGTGGGATGTAAAAGTGCCACCTTGCTGTGATCAAGGACAGGTGGTGGGATGTAAAAGTGCCACCTTGCTGTAATCAAGGACAGGTGGTGGGATGTAAAAGTTCCATCTTGCTGTAATCAAGAACAGATGGTGGGATGTAAAAGTGCCATCTTGCTGTAATCAAGGACGTGGTGGGATGTAAAAGTTCCATCTTGCTGTGACCAAGGACAGATGGTGGGATGTAAAAGTGCCACCTTGCTGTGATCAAGAACAGGTGGTGGGATGTAAAAGTGCCACCTTGCTGTGATCAAGGACATGTGGTGGGATGTAAAAGTGCCATCTTGCTGTAATCAAGGACAGGTGGTGGGATGTAAATGTTCCATCTTGCTGTAATTAAGGACATGTGGTGGGATGTAAAAGTGCCATCTTGCTGTAATCAAGGACAGGTGGTGGGATGTAAAAGTTCCATCTTGCTGTAATCAAGGACAGGTGGTGGGATGTAAAAGTGCCACCTTGCTGTAATCAAGGACAGATGGTGGGATGTAAAAGTTCCATCTTGCTGTGATCAAGGACAGGTGGTGGGATGTAAAAGTTCCATCTTGCTGTAATCAAGGACAGGTGGTGGGATGTAAAAGTTCCATCTTGCTGTAATCAAGGACAGATGGTGGGATGTAAAAGTGCCATCTTGCTGTAATCAAGGACGTGGTGGGATGTAAAAGTTTCATCTTGCTGTGATCAAGGACAGGTGGTGGGATGTAAAAGTTCCATCTTGCTGTAATCAAGGACAGATGGTGGGATGTAAAAGTGCCATCTTGCTGTAATCAAGGACGTGGTGGGATGTAAAAGTTCCATCTTGCTGTGACCAAGGACAGGTGGTGGGATGTAAAAGTGCCATCTTGCTGTAAGCAAGGACATGTGATTGGATGTAAAAGTGCCATCTTGCTGTAATCAAGGACAGGTGATGGGATGTAAAAGTTCCATCTTGCTGTAATCAAGGACAGGTGGTGGGATGTAAAAGTGCCATCTTGCTGTAATCAAGGACATGTGATTGGATGTAAAAGTGCCATCTTGCTGTAAAAATCCTATTCTCCGTGATCATGATGTGCTGGTTAATCCTATTCTCCGTGACCATGATGTGATGGTTAATCCTATTCTCTGTGATCATGATGTGATGGTTAATCCTATTCTCCGTGATCATGATGTGATGGTTAATCCTATTCTCCGTGATCATGATGTGATGGTTAATCCTATTCTCCATGATCATGTGATGTGATGGTTAATCCTATTCTCCGTTATCATGATGTGATGGTTAATCCTATTCTCCATGATCATGTGATGTGATGGTTAATCCTATTCTCCGTTATCATGATGTGATGATTAATCCTATTCTCCGTTATCATGATGTGATGGTTAATCCTATTCTCCGTGATCATGATGTCATGGTTAATCCTATTCTCCGTGATCATGATGTGATGGTTAATCCTATTCTCCATGATCATGTGATGTGATGGTTAATCCTCTTCTCCATGATCATGTGATGTGATGGTTAATCCTCTTCTCCGTGATCATGATGTGATGGTTAATCCTATTCTCCGTGATCATGATGTGATGGTTAATCCTATTCTCCATGATCGTGATGTGATGGTTAATCCTATTCTCCGTTATCATGATGTGATGGTTAATCCTATTCTCCATGATCATGATGTGATGGTTAATCCTATTCTCCTTGATCATGATGTGATGGTTAATCCTATTCTCCGTGATCATGATGTGATGGTTAATCCTATTCTCCATTATCATGTGATGAATGAATGAATGAATGATCGTTTTAAGGCCATTTTCCCCGCTAGAGCAGGGGTTAGCCTTGCGGGCCCCATGACAATCATGGTTCCCTGTTTGAGGCAATGTTTTTATGGCCGGATGCCCTTCCTGGCGCCAACCCTTAGTCGCCTCTTACGATGCGCAGGGATACGGTGTACCTATTCTAAACCGGGGTACACACCGGGATCATTCATCCCAGCAAGCTGGTACTCAATTTGCCGACCTCGGAAGGATGACAGGCTGAGTCAACCCCCCTGGTGTTAATTTAGCAATTGACCAGGATTCAAACCCACGATCCTGGGATCCCAAGCCGGCACCCTAACCGCTAAGCCAACACCAGGCTTATCATGATGATGATGGTTAATCCTATTCTCCGCTATCATGATGTGATGGTTAATCCTATTCTCCTTTATCATGATGTGATGGTTAATCCTATTCTCCGTGATCATGATGTGATGGTTAATCCTATTCTCCGTTATCATGATGTTGTAGCGGTTACCGGAAGCATGACACAATTACCGTGCACCAGCCGATGACGCAACCGGCGAGCGGTCACGTGTCCGGACTCGCCCGGGGATGTCCAGACTTGCCCTTCTCGGGCGAACACTTGCCTTGCATACCACACCCCGTCGAGAGGCGTGACACTACCTATTTTGCATACCACGCCCCGCCTGAGAGGCGTGGCTTTTGTGTGTTGAGTTTGCGATATAAATCGCCGCCCGTTCGAGGGGCGGATTCAGTGTGCTTTTGAGTTCTTTGGTTTTGAGCTAACTAAATAGCTCGGTGAAACTTCGTTCCTGTGTCGTCCATTTTGTCTGGCTTTATCGTGCAAGCACAGCTCCCACAATTGGTGACCCCTTTCTAAGAACACGGCGATGGAGTCAGCTGTAGCTTTGAAGCTCCCGGGCTTGTGGGAGTCGCACGCGGCAGTTTGGTTTGCTCAAGCGGATTCTCTCTTCGCCCTGCGGAAAATTACGGAGGACACGACGCGCTACCTCCATGTGGTCTCTGTGCTCACCGCCTCCTCCGCTGCCCGGGTCCTGAGCTTCCTCCCGCACCCGCCGAACGCCGACAAATACGGCGCGCTCAAAGGCCTACTCCTCGGTGCGTTTGGACTCACGGAGACTGAACGCGCACGACAACTACGACACCTCCCGGAGCTGGGCGAGGCCCGTCCATCCGAAAGCATGGACCACATGCTTGCTCTTCTCGGTGACCACAGCCCGGACTTCCTCTTCCGCGAGCTGTTCCTCCAGCAGCTACCCGGGCAGGTACGGTTAGCTTTGGCTAATTCGCCCATCACGGACCCTCGCGCCCTGGCCAAGGAGGCCGATAAATTTTTCTCGGCCAGGCGACATGTCGGAGCGGCCGCCTGGAACCCTGGGCCGACCGAGGCAACGCCCGCGCCACGACCGGCGACACCACCGGCCGAGTCCGTGCCACTGACGGCCGCCGCGACGCCCCGTCGACCGAACCCGACGCGACCGCCAGGGCCTCCACCAGAGCGGACCATGTGCTATTACCACGCCAGGTTCGGGCAGAAGGCCAGAACGTGCCGCCCACCGTGCACTTTCGGCGGGTCGGGAAACGACCAGGCCGGCGCTCGCTGCCTGCCATGAGCGTCAGCCATTCAGGCAGCCTTCTGTTTATTATGGACACAGAGTCCGGGCGGCGTTTTTTGTGTGACACCCGCGCGCAGCTGAGCGTGATACCCGCCTCAGTGCAGGACAAACTGGCCGCGCTGTGCGGCCCCGCCTTGGTCGCCGCAAACGGCTCCTCCACCTACGGTTTGCGCAGCGCCGCATTCTGCTTCGGGGGCCGGTGCTGCAGGTGGGACTTAATCACAGCGAACGTGCCCATGGCCTTGCTGGGTGCAGATTTTCTTTGTACGCATGGGCTTTTGGTCGACGTCAAACGGCGTCGGCTCATCAACGCGGAGACCTTCAGCTCGCTCGCTTGCTCATTGAGCGGCTCCGCTCCGACCAAGCTAGCCTGCGCGCTCCCGGCCGTGGACGATTTCACCCGCCTACTTGCCGAGTTTCCCGCCCTCACGCAGCCGATGTTTTCGGCCGTCGCCATCAAGCACGGCGTCGAACACCACATCCCCACCACAGGTCCACCGGTCTACACCAGGGCTCGTCACCTCGACCCGGCCAAACTCGCCGTGGCGAAGGCGGAATTCGACGCGCTGGGGCGATTGGGCATTGTGCGATGCTCGAATAGCGCATGGGCCTCGCCCCTGCACATCGTGCCCAAACCGGGTGGCAGATGGCGACCATGCGGCGATTACCGCCGCCTCAACGACGCCACCACCCCCGACCGGTACCCGATACCACACATACAGGACTTTTCCGCCCGTTTGGCGGGGTGGGTGATCTTCTCCAAGGTCGACCTTATTCGGGGCTACCACCAGTACCTGTCTGGCCGGCCGACGTTCCGAAGACGGCTGTAATTACACCTTTTGGCCTCTTCGAGTTCCTCCGAATGCCGTTCGGCCTTAAGAACACGGCCCAGGCCTTCCAGCGGCTGATGGACAGTGTGCTGCGCCATCTCACCTTTCTGTTCGTCTACCTGGATGACATTCTCATCGCCAGCACTTCCCGGGCGGAGCACCTCGTCCACCTGCGCGCGCTTTTCGAGTGCCTCGGCCAGCACGGCCTCATCATCAACCCGGCGAAATGCCAGTTTGGCGTAACGGCCGTCGACTTCCTGGGGCACCGCATCACGAAGCGCGGGCCGTCCCGCTGCCTACCAAGGTGGAGGCAGTCATAAGTTTCCCGCGCCCCCGCTCCATCAAGGCCCTACAGGAATTTTTGGGGATGGTAAATTTCTACCACCGGCTCGTGCCTCGCGCCGCCCAACTCATGCGCCCCCTGTACGACGCCCTCCGGGGCAAGCCGGCCAAGCACGACGTCGCCTGGACCACAGAGATAGACGCGGCGTTCACGGGCGCTAAGCTGGCCCTCGCCAACGCGACCATGCTGGCGCACTCGACGCACCCATCGCCCTCACCACGGACGCTTCCTACTATGCGGTGGGCGCCGTGCATGAACAGTAGGTGAACGGGGCTTGGCAACCGCTGGCCTTCTTCAGCCGGCAGCTTCGCCCTAACGAGCGCAAGTATAGCGCTTTCGACCGCGAGCTCCTCGGCCTTTACCTGGCTGTTCGCCATTTCCGCCATCTTTTGGAAGGCCGCCCGTTCACGGCGTTTGTGGACCACAAACCCCTGCTCTTCGCCATGGCCAAGGTTACGGAGCCGTGGTCGGCCCGCCAGCAGCGCCACCTCATCCGCCGTGTCCGAATTTATGACGGACAACCTGCACGTCGCGGGCAAGGACAACGCTGTGGCCGATTGCCTCTCCCGGTCCGGCGCGAACGCCGTCCACCTGGGTGTGGACTTCACCCGCATGGCGGCCGACCAGACCGCCGACCCCGCGGTGCAAGCCCTCCGGACAGCGGACACAGGCCTGCGGTTGGCCGACGTCCCTTCGAGGACACAGGCACAGTTCTCCTGTGCGACGTGTCCCTGGGCCAACCTCGCCCCATCGTGCCCACCGGATGGCAGCGGCACATTTTTGACGCCCAACCACGGCCTGTCCCACCCGGGCCGGAAAGCATCACAGAAGCTCGTGGCAGCAAAGTTCATCAGACACGGGCTCCGTAAGGACGTCCGCGACTGGGCCAATGCCTGTGTCACCTGCCAGCGCACGCAGGTCCACCGGCACACCCAGGCCCCGTTGGCACCATTCGACGTGCCCGCGCGGTGCCTCGACCACGTCAATGTGGACGGAGGCCGTCCCGCTGGCATCAACAACATCCGCCGACGTGCCCGCGCGGTGCCTCGACCACGTCAATGTGGACGGAGGCCGTCCCGCTGGCATCAACAACATCCGCCGACGTGGCGCAGGCCTTCATTGGCACTTGCATTGCCTGTTTCGGCGCGCCCTCGGACATCTCCTCCGACAGAGGCCGGCAATTCAACTCCGAGCTTTGGGGCGTGGTCGCCCAGGCCTTGGGGGTCAAGCTTCACCGCACCACGGCCTACCACCCTCAAGCCAACGGCTTGTGCGAGCGGTTCCACCGCTCAATGAAGGCCGCTCTCAGCGCCAGCCTCCAGGACCACGGTTGGGCCGACAGGCTCCCGTGGGTCATATTGGGCCTCCGAACGGCCCCTAAAGAGGACCTCCAGGCTTCCACCGCCAAGCTGGTCTACGGCCAGCCACTGCACGTGCCGGGCGAATTCATCCCTGAGGCCACCGGCCCCTGGTCCGCGGCTCGCCAACGCTCGGACCTCCAGGAGGCCGCCAGGAGATTTGCCCCCGTGCCCACGTCCCACCACGGCTGCCCCCAACCCCATGTCCCCCCAGCACTTCGCACTGCGGAGTACGTTTTTATCCGGCACACCGGGGACCGCTCCGGCCGCCGTACGATGGACCTTTCCGGGTCCTGCAGAGGGACGACAAGTCATTCATCGTCGACATCGGCGGCAAGCCGGACCGCATCTCCGTGGACCGCCTCAAGCCGGCTCATTTGGACCTCGACCAACCTCCACGGTTGGCCCTTCCTCCACGACGGGGCCGTCCCCCGTCAACCAAGCCCCCCGCCCGAACATCCACCGCCACGCCGCCTACCACCCCCACACGAATCGCCAAGGGTCGTTTCGGCCGGGTCATCAGGACCCCCCTCAAACTGACTCTCCCGGTGCAGGTTAATTCTGGGGGGGTGCATGTAGCGGTTACCGGAAGCATGACACAATTACCGTGCACCGGCCGATGACGCAACTGGCGAGCGGTCACGTGTCCGGACTCGCCCAGGCGTGTCTAGACTTGCCCTTCTCGGGCGAACACTTGCCTTGCATACCACACCCCGTCGAGAGGCGTGACTTACCTATTTTGCATACCACGCCCCGCCTGAGAGGCGTGGCTTTTGTGTGTTGAGTTTGCGATATAAATTGCCGCCCGTTCGAGGGGCGGATTCAGTGTGCTTTTGAGTTCTTTGGTTTTGAGCTAAATAAATAGCTCGGTGAAACTTCGTTCCTGTGTCGTCCATTTTGTCTGGCTTTATCGTGCGAGCACAGCTCCCACAATATGATGGTTAATCCTATTCTCCGTGATCATGATGTGATGGTTAATCCTATTCTCCGTGATCATGATGTGATGGTTAATCCTATTCTCCGTTACCATGATGTGATGGTTAATCCTATTCTCCGTGATCATGATGTGATGGTTAATCCTATTCTCCGTGATCATGATGTGATGGTTAATCCTATTCTCCGTGATCATGATGTGATGGTTAATCCTATTCTCCGTGATCATGATGTGATGGTTAATCCTATTCTCCGTTATTATGATGTGATGGTTAATCCTATTCTCAGTGATCATGATGTGATGGTTAATCCTATTCTCCGTTATCATGATGTGATGGTTAATCCTATTCTCCTTTATCATGTTTCCTGCATTTTTACATTTTAGGATGTGTTCCTATTATTGGTGTCGGGGGCATCACGAGTGGAGCTGATGCGATGGAAAAGATAAAAGCTGGAGCATCTCTCGTCCAGGTGTACACAGCGTTGGTGTACCATGGGCCACCACTTCTGAACAAAATTAAGCATGAACTTGAGGACCTGTTGAGGTTAGTGTGGATATCACTTAAGGTGTTCATATTGAAATTAAAAGCGGTTATTATTGTGTATTGAAGAAATGTATCGACGTAACCTGTTAAATAACGGAGCCAAGTCTTCCCAAAACATTGACTGAACAGGTCAACTTTTCCTTTAATGCCAGGACACCTGTTAGGCTAAGGACTTTTTTTCTTTTGAACAGGACACCTGCTTGGCTAAGCAATTCTAGCACCGTTTGATTTGTGCTGTCTGCTTGTCGTGTTGTTTCCTCGTGCGATACGGGACACTTAGCCTACCTGTATTTTTTTTTTTGTATACAAAATCGAGGCTCATGAAAGAGCTAACATTAATCACACAAAAAGTCAAACCGACACACAAAACGCAAAAAAATAAGGGGAGCGGCAGACAAGATGGGGAGAGAGGGGGAAGGACACAAACACAACATTTGAGAGCAGGGACAATGGGAGAAATGTGGGAGGGGGAGGGCTTTGGGGGAGGTGGGAGAGGTATAAAACACATGAACACTGCAAGGACTTCCAGGAAAGAAGTTGGAATTTCCAAAAAAAAAAAAAAAGTATCATGTTGTCCACGAGGTGTGTTTTTGTCCTTCGATGTACCAGAGCTCAACATCAGGCCCGTTAAGATTGGAACTCGTACGGCTCTCACCATCCACATAGACACGAGACAGGTGCAATTTGCCAAGTCTGTATCTGGAACATGCACCTCACCTGTTCCTTCACTCGGAGCATGGAGTCACAATGGACACAGGTCATACAAAGGCTGGTATACAAGGCCAAGGTCCCTAATCCCTCTCTTCCTGTGCTCATCCTTTGCCCACCACCACCCCTCCTCTCTCTCACCGATCTTGTGAACCTGACAGTTTCAGTGATTTAATAATTACAGGTTCATATGCTCCTCAAACTCCTCTTGGTCTTTCTCCACAGGTAGGCCAATATTGGTGTCCCAATGACAAATCATGAAAATTATATTAAAGGTGACCCTCTCAACTATATGATACTGACTCTTTCAACTTGTGATGTTGATTTAAACCAGTCTGTGTTTTCTATATCATAAGCAAAGGTGTGCAATCTATCATTGCAGCATTGCAGCTTAATGTCAGGTAAGGCTTTTAGGACTGTCACTGGCAACATGTAACGCAGTGCTACCTGCTGCATGGTCGGGTTGTTAGCGACTAAACCAACACCCCTCACTAGCTTTGTTAGTAGGGAGGGTGACTGTGACACCTGCCAGGACCATAAACAACATCTGACAAAGGGTGGATGAGCTCCCTTCAGGAGCCAACGGCTAAATCCAGTACGGAGATTGTGTCTCCCAAAAGACATCCAATGGGAGTAAGAAAATTTATTTTTCCACCTGGCCTTGTTACCCCCTCCTGCACAGTGGTCCTGTGAAAAGGTTTCCTTGTTTCAGGGCTTGGTGAAGATTTTGCCAGTTTTTCCTCTTCTTCGTTTTCTTTGTAGCCCTTTACAAATCAGTGGCTTTCAGTCTCGTTTCGGGTGAACTTCAATAATAAAAAAAGCAGACCTCAAAACCAATTTCTTCTCAACACTCTGATCTCTGATCATCAGTTTGGCTTCCACCCAAGTCATTCCACCTTGGACATGTTACTACATCCTTGTCAATAAATATATGGATTTTTTCAGTTTCAAGAAGTCTGGGACATCTCACTGGACATCTCCCAGCCATTATTTTGCTTCTGTCTGGCATTCCATCCTGGTTTTCCAAATTGTCAGCTCACGGTATGTCCCCTCTCGGAGTGCCTCTTGGGTTTTCTGAAGGCCTGCAAGCAGCATGTTACTTTACATTGTGTTCTCTCCCATATGTAACCTATCGAGGCCAGCAAGCCACTGGCTACCATTCTGGGACTAATATTCTTGGTGTACATGAATAATATTGTCGTGTCTACACTGTAGTGAAGACCTCAGGGCGACAGATGACCAAACGAGCTTTAACTCCGAGGAGTATACCCAACTATGGCGGTACCTTGTGCATGCGCGGGGGTGGTGGAGGGTAGCGAGGTCCTTACCTGTGCGGACGGACATGACTGCGGTGTATTCCACGAACCCACGAACGAATAAACATACAAGATAAGAAATTGAAAATGTAACAAATAATGGTTTCATGAAAATAAATGCCAGCATAACAAAGAAATTAGGTAAAATCTAATTCCTATATTGAGGGGACCCTCCCACAGACTCGTATACAACACAAGGGGATGATGAAAGCAAAAGGAAATGTGTCGTGTGGTGCGTTGGCTGATACTCGGGCTGGCGTCCTTGACCGGACTTGGAACCGCCGCTCGGGAACCACACAAGATGGCGTGCAGTTGCATCCAGAGCAGCCACCGACCCGCCGGAGCGACGGCCAAACCCCCTCCTCCTCCAATCGTCGCATGCTCCCAAAGCTCCAATGTGTCTCTCAGGCGCACACGGCACAAAGCGCAGCCGTCACGAAGCCAGCACCAAAGAGAGGGAAAATATGCGGCCGCTTCAACGAACGCCCCAGAACAAAGAAAGTGAATGCAACTGCTCGTGATGAAACCCAGCACAAGAGAGAGAATGCAAATGCGTTCACCTGCGACCAAAGCCAGGACCAAGAGAGAGAGAAAATGACAGGACTTTTCCTTTTTACTCCTCGGTCTCGAACGTTCTCTCTGACGTCACACTCGCTCCAATCACTGAGCGCCACCCGCTCACCCCATCGTTCTTTAACCAATCGGTCTTCAGGGCGTAGCCTCACGGCCACTTTTGGCGCCCATCAAGATGATTCGGCTAGGTGGTGTAATCGCGTCTGGGTATTGTCGGGGCTTGTGTTATTTGCAATTACGTGCCGATCGCATGGTTGGCCGAGTGTGCTTCATAAGAATGAAGGGACAAAATCACTAGGGTAATTTACATGCTGGGAATTTTATCCATATGTCCTAACTAATTAGCATAGCTCCACCCCCCGCAAAGAGATGCATAACGCTTACCCGGGCATCCGGCCCTGACTTAGGTACAAGAAGGTGGCTACACGGCATACGGCATACGCTAATCTAACAATCCTATCTGGACAAAGGTATTTCATTGCACTAAATAAACACTAAATAAAAGTAGTCAGGAAACAGGACATTGAGCACCGCCAATGAAACCACAGCCGCCATATCACAAAGGCAGGTCCGTGAGGCCACACCCGGAAGAGCAGTGATTGGTCTGGTATTGTCGAGCGATGAGATGGGACTCACTGATAGGAGCACGCACAGACGTCGTCGGATGACGTCAGAGCCTTGAGAACAAAAGACTTGAGTCCCGACATTTTATCCTCTTGAGCTGTGACCTTGAAGGTGAATGGTTGCAGCCACAATCCTCTTGCATAGGTAGTCATTACGAGCAGACGCAGTTTACAGGCTCTTGTGTGAGGGACATTGAAAAAGAACAATCAGATTCATTACCTCTCTTGGATCCTGGCTTTGGTGGTGAGCAGACGTGGACATTTACTCCTCTTGCGCCAGGGACATTGGAGTTGGCATTTTATATCCCTGGCTTGGGGTTTCGACGATCGTGTGGAGGGGCGGTCGCGGCTCGTGGACTCTGGTGTGCTTGTCCCGTAGCTTCGTGATGGCTGAGGGCCGTGCCGAGTGAACCGGAGAGACGTCTGTGCTGTGTGAAGCAGGCGGCGAGGTCGAGTGTGGATCGAGTGAACGAATGGCGCGCTAAGGCCTGTTTTTCGCACGCATGAACTTTTCAATAAAGCCGGTATTTTTGCATTATAATTCCGTGTTGGGATTGAGTTGATTATCCTGGTTCGAGGACGTCCAGTGGCGTCCGTGAAGTTAAGACTTCGCTACCGCCCGCTGCTCTCCACAGCGTGTATAAAGAAGGTCTGCCATCATTGACTGAACGCCTCGGAGTGTTAAGCTCTTTCGGCTAATCCATCCCCAGGGGTGTTCACCCCGGGAACGCGACAATATTCTTGGTGTACATGAATAAATATTTTAGATTTACATGAATAATATTCTTGGTGTACAGGAATACATATTCTAGATTTACATGAATAATAATATTGGTGCACATGAATAATATTATTGGTGCACATGAATAATATTATTGGTGCACATGAATAATATTATTGGTGCACATGAATAATATTATTGGTGTACATGAATGATATTCTTGGTGTACATGAATAATATTATTGGTGTACATGAATAATATTATTGGTGTACATGAATAATATTATTGGTGTACATGAATAAATATTATTGGTGTACATGAATAAATATTCTCGATTTACATGAATAAATATTATTGGTTGACATTAATACATATTCTTGGTGTACATGAATACATATTCTTGGTGTACATGAATACATATTCTTGGTGTACATGATTACATATTCTTGGTGTACATGAATACATATTCTCGATTTACATGAATAATATTATTGGTGTACATGAATAATATTCTTGGTGTACATGATAAATATTCTTGGTGTGCATGAATAATATTATTGGTGTACATCAATAAATATTCTCGATTTACATGAAAAAATATTCTTGGTGTACATGAATAATATTCTTGGTGTACAAACAACAACAACAACAACAACAACAACAACAGGCATTTTAAGGCCATTTTCCCTGCAAGAGCGGGGGTTAGCCTTGCGGTCCCCATGACAATGTTCATGTGACAATGACCCCATGTGACAATGTTCAATGTACATGAATAATATTATTGGTGTACATGAATAATATTATTGGTGTACATGAATAATATTATCGGTGTACATCAATAAATATTATTGTTGTACATGAATAAATATTCTTGGTGTACATGAATAATATTCTTGGTGTACATGAATAATATTCTTGGTGTACATGAATAATATTATTGGTGTACATGAATAATATTATTGGTGTACATGAATAATATTCTTGGTGTGCATGAATAATATTCTTGGTGTACTTGATAAATATTGTTGGTGTACATGAATAAAATATTCTCAATTTACATGAATAAATATTCTTGGTGTACATGAATAATATTATTGGTGTACATCAATAAATATTCTCGATTTACATGAAAAAATATTCTTGGTGTACATGAATAATATTATTGGTGTACATGAATAATATTATTGGTGTACATCAAGAAATATTCTAGATTTATATGAATAAATATTCTTGGTGTACATTAATAATATTCTTGGTGTACATGAATAATATTCTTGGTGTACATGAATAATATTCTTGGTGTACATGAATAATATTATTGATGTATTGTGTCACTTTGCAGGCAACTCAACTCTATACAGAATAGTTCCTCATCCCTCTCCAAGGCAGACAGTCATAGCATACCTCTCTGTCAGTAACTCGTCATTCTACACTCTGCATACCTTTATGATACAGGAAAGACCCATACTCTCACTTTGTTTTCTCCACAAGGGATGGCTGGTAAATCCTCTAAATGATTTGTGTGGTCAGCATTTAGGAGAGGTAGGATCTCAGGAGATTTTGGCCTTATGATATAACTTGGTTTGGACAGATCATACGTCTGAGTTGGCCAACAAAGCTGTACTTTGCCTTTGCCAAAGCTGTAATATTTATTGATTGCTATACTTTGCCTTCTCTGCAGAGCCATGTCCTTCCTCTGCCATCCTCATCTTATAACAGTTTATGAAGCTTTAATCCAAAGTGTCATAGAATATGGCTTCTCCTGTGGACTGGTGTTGCCTTTTCCTGTCTTACACACCTTGAGGATGTGCATTGTGCAATGTTCGGTCCTCCCTGTCATTGGCATTTTGCGGCAGGCTGCCGAATCACAGGGTCTACCTCTTGCTCGCCCCAGATAGGTTGGTGGCCTTGCAGTATTTTGACCAGCTCTTTTCTGGTCTTGCTCCACCTACTCCTACCCTCTTACCTGTCTGCCCAACCATTTGACTTCAAACCTTTGCCTTGTTCTCTCAAATTCTGAGCTTAATGCTCAATCTCCGTTTATTCATCCCACGTCTTCTCCCACCTCAAGGAATCCCAAAGACTGAACAGGAACAGTCTTCCTGAAGCTGTAATCTATTATCCCCCCCCCCCCCCCCACCCCCTTGTTTTTTGCCTCCACCGCTAAAGTCGCAGGAGGCATTATATTTTAGGATTGTCCGTCCGTCCGTCCATTCATAATAGTTTTTCGTTTCCCTGTGATAACTTAAGAACGGCTGAAGGGAACCAAGTCAAACTTGGTACAAGTACTTATAATGATGTGAGGATAAACGGATTCGATTATGGGCTTAAGAGTTAAAAGGTCAGATGTCCCATGAGGTAAAAATTCTGTTACCCAGGTAACTTGTGAAACGGTGATGGGATTTTCACCAAAGCCTCGAAATGTGGTTCTTCTTCTTCTTCTTCTTCTTCTTCTGGTACAAGTAGATATTATGATGCAGAGATGAACCGATTAGATTTTGGCGTCAAAGGTCAGAGGCCATATCAGGTAGACATGTGATACTTAGGAACAGCTGAAGGGATTTAAATCGAACATTGTACAATTATGTATAATAATGTAATAACGTGAGCGGAACCATATCGCTCAACGTCGAAGAGTTCCGTCCGTGCTGGTCCGTTGTGGAATAATCTGTTTATCACCAGCACTTCCGGTCTCTCTCGTTTCTTCTTCTAATAATTAATGGAAGCTTTACTTCATCAGTTGAGATTGTATTCCCATTTTAACGTCGCATAAATCACTTTTCCTCTCCTCCTTTCACCTCCCATGTATCAGGAATCTTTGTGATGCACCTCATGAACGCATTGCGTTTGCCTTCCCTACTCTCGCCCATTCCCTCACCCTGCTCAGGCAAGATGGCTTCGTGTCTGTCACGGAAGCAGTCGGTGCTGATCATAGGAGAACGGCGGATATTATGGAGTCGGCCCAAAAAAGTGGGAATAACCAGCTCGATAATGTGCTGTCGATCTAAGCGCACAAAAAACAAATACCTTTTGATTACCTGAGCATTACATTTGAAGTCTTTGGGTTGAAGTTTCCTCCACACTTCCCATTTTCCCTTGATCCACACTTGGTTGTCTTTCACGAACGTATTGTGTACATCTGCATTTTGGAATCGGCCATTTTTCGACACGTACAACTGTACCTCATGCAGGCCCAATCGGAATCCTTGTGGTGCGTATAATGTTTACATTGTGATATTATTGTATGACAATAAAAATTAATGTATTTTCCAATATACCTCAACTGCAGGGATAGTGATGAATGAAACACAGGACGAATGATGAAATTATTGTTTTCATATATAGTATCTATAATAAAATACAAAATGTGGGATTCAGTAGGTGGAGCGGAGTCCTCCCCGGACCCAAAGTATCCACCTCCTCTTCGGTAAGGGGTCACGGTTCACGGACCGAGCCGTTCAACCTTTTCAGAGTTTTGTTCCAAGTTCTCTTTTCACGATCGTCACCGAACCTCGGATTGCCTCCGGTTGTAGTTCATCTGTGGTAGTATTCCCGGGGATGGTTTTTAAATCTCAGTGAGGTTCTTTTGAGTTCTCTGCTTCTGGGATGTTTAAATTTTTGCAGGTTTGCCAATGAATCACTTTACATACTTTGTTGTGCCGTTGTGTGTAAAGTTGTTCTGATAATAGTTTTTTGCAATTTATTTGCATTTTTATACAAAAAAAAATTCATCCAAAGTCTTTTGTACATTTTGCTGTGGTGGCATTAATGTTGCTATGAGTAGAGTTTCTTTTTTTTGTATACAAAGTCTAGGCACGTGTAAGACCTAACACCTAAAACACAAAAACATCAACAGAAAAACACATAAAACATGTGATGAAAGGAGTAGGAGAGAAAAGGAGGAGAGAGGGAAGTACAACAGCAGAGAACATGGATACCACGACATCTGTAGAAGGGAGAGGGCTGGGGTGGGGTACACGGGATAAACAAGATGGGCACGAATCGGACTCTCAGGAAAGAAAACGGAATTTGAAGGAGGTGGATTTGGGGTGGCTTAATGGGGGTAGAAAAGATCCAGGTTTTGGATGGGAGAAGATAAGATATTGGGGTTCAACAGCTGTTTTAAAGACCTGGAGGGAGGAGTGGGATTGAAGAGAGTGAGGGATTTGTTCCAGACGCAGGAGAAAAGAGGAATGAAGGAGTGAAGGTGAGCAGAGAGTCTTTATTTTGGCAGTTTCACCATAAGAGGGTTGCAGGCAGATCTTGTGCGACCTGTAGGAATATTTGGGGGACAGAGCCCAGAGAGAGCTGGGAGGGCAAGGCCGGAGAGGAGTCGGTAGAAGACGGAAAGACCACCTACCTGCCTGCGGTGAGAGAGTGAAAGGCCCCCGGAGTTAGCGTCATCACAGGAGATTCCAATGATTCTGAACGCTTTTGTTTCAACAGCGTGAAGCCGAGCTAGTTGTGAGGCAGGAGCACCGGCCCAGAGGGGAGAGCAGTATTCCATTTAGCTGCGGATGAAAGCCTTGTATGTGGTGAGTAGCTCAGGTGTGCCAAGGAAGGACTTCTCACGACGGACGATGCCCAGTCGGCGACTAGCTTTGGAGGCCAGATTTGAAATGTAAGGAATGTTGCCCTTTGGAATGTATTTGGTAGCTGCGGTTGTGAAAATCATATTGAACTGTTTGATGCGGATGTCAATGTTTGTGATGTTGTTATTGTTAAGTTGTTGGGATTTTTGTTCAGTGTCGTTCTCAAAGTTGTCCCACATTGCTTTTTGTGATTGGTCAATGTTTCGTTGCCTTCGCCAGAGGAGACGGTGTTGCATTTGAGTCTGTTTGTCTGTCTGTCCGTCAGTTTGTCCGCACAGAATAAGTATGATTTTCTCTGCAACTGTTGGTTCGATTGACGGGAAATTTTCATCATAGGTGCACCTCATCCTGCATAATTTTTTTTAATGATAATGATGACGTCATGGGTCACGTGGTATAGGCGCCATCTTGAAAAAAAACCGAAAAATATTGCACCTCTACATCTTCGAAAGCACTGCATAGAAAATATTGAGACATAGCTCATTGTAAAGAACTCTCCATGGGGAATAACATATGTTTGTGCTGATGTCATAGGTGCCTCCATTATGACGTCATAATTCGCCAAGTACAAAACTTCATCTGATCAAGATGAAATTTATTGAGCGTCATCTAGGGATAAATTGGTGGAGAGAAAAAAATAATGACGTCATTGGTTACCTGGTTCGGCCGCCATATTTGTTTTAACACAAAAGCCTTTTTTCTCCAAAACAGCTGAACAAATTGAGGTGAAACATTCCAGGCATGATCGCATATTTATGACAAACAAAGAGCTCCATGAATATTACGTTATAGGTCACATGGCTTGGTGGCGATGTTAAAATGAATGGAAATCTTTTTTAAAATATATATCTCTAACCGCTTCATTGATCGATGTAAAACCTCAAAGTATTGTCGTACTCGTAAAGAGCTGTTAGAGCTGTCTTCCTTGACATATCACGTGCCTTCGATACGGTCTGGCACCCCGCTCTGCTCACCAAACTCTCCTCCTATTGTATCCATGGAAATCTCCATGCATGGCTGGCGGACTTCCTCTCTGGTCGGTCAACATGTGGCCCTGAATGGGTTTCTCTCATCTCCCCTTCCTGTTCAGGCTGGAGTTCCCCAAGGCAGTGTTCTGGGCCCTGTGCTTTTTCTGGTCTTTATCAATGATCTCTCCGACTCTCTGGAAAATCCTCTCTATCTCTTTGCTGATGACTCCACTCTCTGCTGCTCCATTCCTCATCCCTCAGATCGGCAGTCTGCAGCCTCCTCACTCTCTGCAGACCTGGACAAAATCAGACTGGTCAAACAAGTGGAATATGGCTTTCAATCCTGACAAATCTCACACTCTTACGATGTCTCTCCGAAAAGACCGTCTGGACAACCCTCCCATCCACTTTCTGAATAATTCTCTCCAAGAAGTTCTGTCACTCAAGCTTTTGGGTCTCACTATCTGCCATGATCTTTCCTGGGAAAACCACATTTCAAATCTGGCTTCCAAAGCCAGTCGCCGACTGGGCATCCTCCGTCGTGCGAAGTCCTTCCTTGGCACACCTGAGCTCCTCACCACATACAAGGCTTTCATCCGCAGCTCAATGGAATACTGCTCTCCCCTCTGGGCTGGTGCTCCTGCCTCACACCTAGCCCGTCTTCACGCTGTTGAAACCAAAGCGTTCAGAATCATTGGAATCTCCCACGATGACGCTATCTCCGAGGGCCTTTCACTTACTCACCGCAGGCAGGTTGGTGGTCTTTCCGTCTTCTACCGACTCCTCTCCGGCCTTGCTCCCTCAGCTCTCTGGGCTCTGTCCCCCAAATATTCCTACAGGTCGCACAATATCTGCCTGCAACCCTCTTATGGTTAAACTGCCAAAATCAAGACTTTCTGCTCACCATCACTCTTTCATTCCCCTTTTCTCCCACCTCTGGAACAAACTCCCTCACTCTCTTCAATCCCACTCCTCCCTCCATGTCTTTAAAACAGCTGTTCACCACCATCTCTTATCTTCCCCCATCCTCGTGAAAGAGCTAACATTAATCACACAAAAACTCAAACCGACACACAAAACAAAAAAACAAGGGGAGCGGCAGACAAGATGGGGAGAGAGGGGGAAGGACACAAACACAACATTTGAGAGCAGGGACATCGGGAGAAATGTAGGAGGGGGAGGGCTTGGGGGGAGGTGGGAGAGGTATAAAACATATGAACACTGCAAGGGCTCTGGGGTGAATTAGCGGGGGTAGAAAAGATCAAGGTTTTGGATGGGGGAAGATAAGAGATGGTGGTGAACAGCTGTTTTAAAGACCTGGAGGGAGGATTGGGATTGAAGGGGGTGTGGGAGTTTGTTCCAGAGGCGGGAGAAAAGGGGAGTGAAGGTGAGCAGAGAGCCTAGATTATGGCAGTTTAACCATAAGAGGGTTGCAGGCAGATATTGTGCGACCTGAAGGAATATTGGGGGGACAGCACAGAGAGAGCTGGGGGAGCAAGGCCGGAGAGGAGTCGGTAGAAGACAAAAATACCACCAATCTGCCCGTGGTGAGTGAGTGAAAGGCCCTCGGAGTTAACTTCATCGCAAGAGATTCCAATGATTCTGAAAGCTTTGGCCTCAACAGCCTGAAGCCGCGCGAGGTGTGAGGCAGGAGCACCAGCCCAGAGGGGGGAACAGTATTCCATTGAGCTGCGGATGATAGCCTTGTATGTGGTGAGGAGCTCAGGTGTGCCAAGGAAGGACTTCGCATGACGGACGATGCCCAGTCGGCGACTGGCTTTGGAGGCCAGCTTGGAAATGTGGTTTTCCCAAGAAAGATCATGGCAGATAGTGAGACCCAAAAGCTTGAGCGACAGAACTTCTTGGAGAGGATTGTTGAGAAAGTAGATGGGAGGGTTTTCCAGTCGGTCCTTTCGGAGAGACATCGTAAGAGTGTGAGATTTGTCAAGATTGAAAGACATGTTCCACTTGTTTGACCAGTCTGTGATTTTGTCCAGGTCTGCAGAGAGCGAGGAGGCTGCAGACTTCCGATCTGAGGGATGAGGAATGGAGCGGCAGATAGTGGAGTCATCAGCAAAGAGATAGAGAGGATTTTCCAGAGAGTCGGAGAGATCATTGATGAAGACCAGAAATAGCACAGGGCCCAGAACACGACCTTGGGGAACTCCAGCCAGAACAGGAAGTAGTCAGGTTCACTTTGTTTTTTCGTTCAAAATTTTGTTAGATTAGCAAAACTATACATTTCTGGAATACTCAGAGCATGAGGAAATCCAAAAATTAATGTTGGCATTTGCGTAAACACCTTTGCGAAAATGACACTCAGGACATTGATGAAGATCTGTAAAAGCATATTCCTGAACGGTATAGACCTCGTAGATCCTGTGTATAGGACTTATAGTTCAATCTGATACTAACAAGGCTGCTTTCTTGCTTTATAAACCCATACCTATAACTTCAAAGGACTTGCAATATCATGTATTATGTAATACAGTTATATCACAAATATAAAGACAATGGTTTTCAATTACCTTTGTTTGTTGCTTTTCTATAATCCTGAGCACTATTTTGAGGCCTTTATTGGATTCCTTGACCCAGAAAACATAGGATTAGCATATTTAATTAAGTCTCCAGGTTGACTAGAAGCCGAGATGGCGCAAAATATGTATTTTATGGCGGCCATTTTGAAAATCCAAAATGGCGGCCATGCAGGTGTCTGTGCAAATGCCAACATTGATTTTCAGATTCTCCATGCTCTGATGATTCCAAAAATGTACAGGTTTGCTAATCTCAAAATTTTGAAAGAAATTATATTTGTTAACACAGTGAACCTGACTATCTTCATCACTGTCCTGAGTGTCATTTTCGCAAAGGTGTCTATGCAAATGCAAACATTAATTTTTGGATTCCTCATGCTCTGAATATTCCAAAAATGTATAGTTTTGCTAATCTACCAAAATTTTGAACGAAATTATATTTGTTAACATAGTGAACCTGACTAAAGGGGAGATGAGAGAAATCCATTCAGGGCCACACGTTGCCGACAACCAGAGAGGAAGTCCGCAAGCCATGAGTGGAGATTTCCATGGATACCATAGGAGGAGAGTTTGGTGAGCAGAGCGGGGTGCCAGACCGTATCGAAGGCACGTGATATGTCAAGGGAGACGGCTCTGATTTCCTGTTTGGCGTTGAGGACCTCCATCCATTGTTGAGACAGCAGAAGCAGCATGTCCAGAGTAGAGTGACCTGGTCTGAAACCAAATTGATGATCAGAGATCAAGCCATTGGAGAAGAGGAAGGATTTGATATCCGAAGCAATGATGGAATTCCATGACTTTGCTGATAATTGGAAGCAGGCTGAGTGGTCTGCAGTTGCAAGGATCTGTTTTTGCACCTTTTTTGTGTAAAGCAGTAATGTTTGCTGATTTCCAAGATGCTGGCAGATGACCTTGAGCAAAAGATAGGGTGAAAAGAACAGAGAGAGGGTGAGATAGAGCGGCAGAGCAGGATTTTAGGACCCGTGGGCTGATGCCGTCTGGTCCAGTTGCAGAATCAGAGTCGAGGTTTGATGAAAACTTCTCCACCTTGTCAGGAGAGAAGGACACAGTGTCCAGAAGCAGTTGGGTTCGACTGGGAAAGGGGGGAACAAAGAGAGATGGGTTTGGGACACAAGATTTTGAGGCAAACACAGAGTTGAGGCATTTGGCTTTGTCACGTGCGGTGTCAACTGTGTAGCCATAAGAGGTAAGGCAGGGGATGGAGGGGGAACAAACACCAGAAACGGATTTGACCAGACGCCACCAGGATTTGGAGGAAGGAGACAGGTTTGAGAGTTCAATCTTGAGTGTGGAGAGATCGTGCTTCCTGGCACTCCTGAGGGTAGACACACACTTGTTTCGAGCTTGGTGGAAGGAACTGAGATTGCCTTCAGTTGGATGTGCCTTCCAAGGCGCAAAGGCAAGTTGTTTCAGGGCAACTGCCTCACCACAAGATTCAGTGTACCATGGACGGGAGGAAGGGTAAGACAACTGAAGACGAGATGGGATAAATCTGTGCATGAGAGAGAGCAGTTTGCTTTGGAAGAATTCCCAGGAAGAATTGATGTCAGAGGCAGTAGAGAAGGGAGACGAGTCCAGGTGATTGATGGATGCTTGCAGCCCGTGCCAGTCGGCCTGAGTGAAATGCCAGACTCATCGGCGCTGAGGAGGCTCTCTGAGAATGGCCAGAGAGATGTCCACTTTAACAAGCACATGATCAGAAGAACCCATTGGAGCAGAAGAAGAGCAGCAGACATTTGCAGGGAAGTTAGTCATAACTAAGTCCAGAAGAGAAGATACTCCATTGACTGAGATCCGGGTCGGGAAATTGACAGATTGTGTCAGTCCCAATGAGTCGCAGAAGTCCTTTGCTGAGGTGCCATGGCTGGTGAGAGAGGTACCCACACCCAGCCAGCTGGCATGATGACAGTTGAAGTCACCACATATGAGGAAGAGATAGTTTGGATGAGTTGATAGAAGTTGTTCCATGTTGTCCGACAGCGAAATGCAAATGGAGTCATCACTGTTTGGAGGACGGTACAGAACACATACGAACAAAAGGTGGGAGCGGAGAGGAATCCGTAGCCAGAGGTACTCCTGGGGGTGGGGTGGAGAGAGGGCAGTGCAGGGAGAGTGAGGAAGAGTTTTTGATAAAGATAGCCACCCCACCACCAGGACAAGGCTCAGGTCTATCTTACTGGAGGAGGGAGTAACCAGGAAGAGATATTAAGGAATCAGAGACATCTTGAAGGAGGAAAGTTTCTGTTAAGCAGATCAAGTCTGGATTGTCAGAAGCAACCTGAATAGAGAGATCAATCAGGTTTGAGCGAAGGCCCCGGATGTTTGAGGTCCATACCGTTAATGAGGAGAGAGGGGGAGCATCGGGTGCAGGGCAGGGGATGGGAGGGGTAGGCTCAGATGAAGGGTGAGAGGCGGAGGTAGGAAGAGCAGTTGATAGTGTGTCAGAGATTACAGAAGAGTTACAAGAAAGGGAAGGATGAGGAGGACGAAAGGTTTGATGGTGATGGGATGAGGCACAGTGAGGAGTTGTTTGAGGGGGGGGGGGGGGCAGAGGAAAGTAGAAGGTTGGGGGAGGTGGAGGTATGAGATAGAAGGGAGACGAAGTGGGGAGGAGGCAGCTTTGAGAAGGAGGTGGGAGGAGGGAGAATTTAGGAGGGATGGTTAGGGGGGAGATTTGAAGGGGAGGGGTTGGGGGGGAGTTTTGAATGGGAGGGGCAAGGGGGGAGTTTAGGAGGGGAAGAGCAAGGGGGGAGTTTAGGAGGGGAGGGGCAAGGGGGGAGATTTGGAGGGGAGGTGCAAGGGGGGAGATTTGGAGGGGAGTGGCAAGGGGGGAGTTTAGGAGGAGAGGGGCAAGGGGGAGTTTAGGAGGGGAGGGGCAAGGGGGGAGATTTGGAGGAGCAAGGGGAGAGTTTAGGAGGGGAGGGGCAAGGGGGGAGATTTGGAGGGGAGGGGCAAGGGGGGAGTTTAGAAAGTGGATGATTAATGAAAGATGAACATTTATAACAAATTGGGTTTGTTGTGATTTTCAAGTTAGCGATCCGTTTAAGAACGATGGAGGAGGGGTGGAATGAATAAGAATTTAGAGCATGCATTGAGAAAGAATTATAAGATTGAATATTTTTTTGAAATTGAATGAGTTGAAGAGGAAATTGAAAGGAGCCTTTCAAATAGGAAGAAAAACAGCATGTTGTAATATACGACTGAATAAAACATTCCAGGGGAAAGTTTAAACATATTTAAACAGAACCATGAAGAACAATCTTATATTCACAAAAATACTAATGGGGAGAGGGAGCCTAGAGGGACGACCACGAGTCACTTGAACAGGGCAAAAGGTGCAAGGCAAGGGCATAATGGGGGCGGGGCGAGAGTGCACGTGGGCAAAGGCAAAAGCACACGATGGGACAAAAGCACACGAGGAGAAAAGGAAATAAAAGTATTTTGTTTTTTTTTGTTTTTGGGGGGTGGGAGGGTGGGGGTTACAACGTTAGACAAAGAGTAGATGTTCGGTGAAGTTTGGGGGAGAAGGGAAAATCAAAAACCTAGCAAAACCAGCGAAGGAAGAAACAAACTTCGACAGCGGAAGCCTGAGGCTGCAAGGCCTCACACGCGCGGCAAACAGAAAATGAATGAATGAATGATCGTTTTAAGGCCATTTTCCCCACTAGAGCGGGGGTTAGCCTTGTGGGCCCCATGACAATCATGTTTCCCTGTTTGAGGCAATGTTTTTATGGCCGGATGCCCTTCCTGATGCCAACCCTTAGTCGCCTCTTACGATGCGCAGGGATACGGTGTACCTATTCTAAACCGGGGTACACACCGGGATGTGTAATACAATTAACTTCACCTACATATGTATAAGTTCACACGCTGAAAGATAAAATACAGTTTCGATAAAATACAATTGTGAACAGACTTAACTTTGAAAACGTGGAGACCTTGTGGAGCTTCGAAAATCCGTGACGTCGTCTCCAGATCTCGCGAGACCTCCGACCTCCGTCTGGCAGCCAGACGTTGTTGTTTTTTGAAGAAGAAGAACCTATACTTTATTATCTTCTCCGGTCATGTGAGTTTTCAATATATCTATTAATTATGTACTGTTTGAAGTCCGTGCCATCCTGTCTATTAATTACGTATGTCTATTAATTATGTACTATCGGAATGTACCTCTCGACACTTTAGACTACTGAGACCCATTGGACCTTTGAAGAACCTTTAAGACCACCAAGACCCCCAACATACCATGAAGCATCAGAGGACCCAAAAGACCCAGAGGACACAAAAAACCCAAAAGACCGTGAAGACTCCGAAGACCCAAAAGACGGAGAGGACTCAAATGATGCAAAAGACCCCCAAGGACCCAAAAGAGCCATATGACCCTGATGACCCAAAATACTCTGAGGATGCAATAGACCCTGGGGTCTGAAAAGACCCCGAAGACAGCCTCATTAAAAATATATATTTAAAATACAATACTGAATTCAGTTTTATATGGAGGACGTAATGTGTCACGTGTGACTGATGAAAGTGGGGTTGTACAAAATAATGAAAGAATGTACAAAAATACCCCACAAAATACACCTCACAAACACGTCCTGGCGAGGGTCTGCAATCTCTGATCGCGAAGCGAGTTGCACATTCCAATGAATCATTCCAATGATTCTGAAAGCACAGGTGGTCACCTGTGCGGTGTGCCGTACGTGCATGTCTGCATTTTAAAAATTCATTTTCACGGCAACCGTTGTTCCGATTGACACGAAAGTTTACCATAGAAGCGCCTCCGCCTGTATAATTTCTTTATTCATAATTATGACGTCATAGGTCATGTGGTACGGACGCCATCTTGGAAAAACGTTACACCTCTATATCTCCCAAACCGCTCAATGGAAAAAATTGAAACATGGCTCATTGTCAAGTACACCCCATGGGGAATAAGATATGTTGATGGTGATGTCATCGGTGCCTTAATTATGACGTCATTTGACAAGTACAACGCTTGATCTGATCAGTATGAATAAAACAAAAATTCCTCTGCAAATGTTTGTCCGAAGGCCGCGAAATTTTCAGAATATGTGTAGCTCCTTCTGTATAATTTTTTAGTGATAATTATAACGTCATAGGTCACGCGGTACAGACGCCATCTTGGAAAAAATCGAAAAACGTTGCACCTCTATATCTCTGAAACCGCTCCATGGAAAAAATTGAAACATGGCTCATTGTCAAGTACTCCCCTTGGGGAATAATATATGTTAATGCTAATGATGATGTCATCGGTGCCTTCGTTATGACGTCATAATTGCACAAGTACAACTTATCCGATCATTGTGAATTCTTTTTCTCAGCAACTGTTGGTCTGATGGGCACGAAATTTTCACCACAGGAGTGCCTCCTCATGTAGAATATTTTAATGATAATCATGACGTCATATGTCATGTGGTACAGGTGCAATTTTGGAAAAACCGAAAAATGTTGCACCTCTATATCTCCAAAACCGCTGCATGGAAAAAATTGAACCATGCCTCATTGTAAAGAACTCCATATGGGGAATAGGTGTTGTTAATGATGTCGTCATTGGTGCCATAATTATGACGTCTAATGCGACAAGGACAACGCTTAGTCTGATCAGTTTGAAATGTATTGAGCGTGATCTATGCAACAATTATATTAGAGAATATAAATTTATGATGTCATCGCTCACGTGGTCTGGCAGCCATATTGGATCAAAGAAAAAGAAATGTTCAAAAACAGAAGAGTTGGCTCACACCAAGTTGACTGCACAGGGTAAGTATTCTATGAATACCATCTAGTTGTGGTGAGTATTTGGTTGGTTCAGTGGGGGATGTGTCCGGTCCGTCGAACACATGGTGTGTACCCCGATTTAGAATAGGTACACCGTATCCCTGCGCATCGTGAGAGCGTGACCAAGGGTTGGCGTCAGGAAGGGCATCCGGCCATTAAAACATTGCCTCAAACAGGGAACCATGATCGTCATGGGGCCCGCAAGGCTAACCCCCGCTCTAGCGGGGAAAATGGCCTTAAAACGATCATTCATATATTCATATAGTGGGGGATGTGTCCGGTGGTATGAATATGTTTATGATGTTCATGTGTTCTTTTTTGTAAGTACCAGTTTTAATTTCGAAACCTTGAAGTTCAAGTGTGTTGGCTGGTGATAGAAGTGTTGTTGTGTGTTGTGTGATGTCTTCATATCGAATGGAATTGTGAATGTGTGTGATGATGCCTCCACTTCTGGCGTTCAGTCTGTTTGTGCGTATCGGTGTATAGTCGGTGTTTTGGTTTTCTCGTGTAATCTGGTTTCTTGTATGAATGTTGTTTGTTTGAATGGAGTGTTTAAGTTCCATGGCCTTGCTGATGAGGCCTTGCTGATGAGGCCTTGCTGATGAGGGTGTCTGTGTTGTACTGGAGGATATTAAGGTTATGTGAATGCTTCATGGGTTGAGAAGGTTGGGGCAGGGGCAGTAGGGCAGGGGTTATTAGCGGCTTGTCGGTGGGCGGGCCAACCGGGGACTTACCCGACGGGGAACGGCCCGCCGTGGGGGTTGAGCCAACCGAGGGGGCTGGTCTAGGTCCAAGTGAAGCGGTCCACCGAAAGGTGGTCTGGTTTACCGCCAATGTCGACCACAAAGGACTTGTCCCCGGCCTCCAGAACGCGGAAAGGCCCGTCGTAAGGGGGCCAAAGCGGCCCCCGGTGTGCGTCATGGCGAACAAAGACGTACTCCGCTGTACGTAGATCCGGCGGAACGTGGGCCTGAGGCAAACCATGTTGAGATGTGTGCACTGGTGCAAACATCTTGGCATTCTCCCATAGAACCGACCGCTGATGGGCAGCGGACCAGGGGCTTGTGGCATCAGGCATGAACTCCCTGGGAACCCGCAGAGGCTGGCCATAGACGAGCTCTGCGGATGAGGACTGGAGGTCTTCCTTAGGGGCTGTCCTGAGGCCCAACATGACCCACGGGAGTCTGTCGGCCCAACTGTCATCCCGGAGGCTGGCCCTGAGAGCAGCTTTCCTAGACCGATGGAACCTCTCACACAATCCATTAGCCTTGGGATGATATGCAGTGGTGCGATGGAGCTTTACCCCCAACCCCTGGGCGACAGCACCCCAGAGCTATTAAGTGAACTGGGGCCCCCTGTCCGAAGAGATGTCCGAGGGGGCGCCAAAACGGGCAACCCAAGTGCCGATGAATGCCCGGGCCCACATCGGCGGACGTTGTAGATGTGAGCGGGATGGCCTCTGGCAACCTGGTAGTCCTATCGACCATCGTGAGGATGTGGGTGAATCCCCGCCAGGGGGGAGGGGCCCTACCAGGTCCACGTTAAATGGTCAAACCGTCGCTCGAGCATTGTGAACGGCGCCAATGGGGTCTGGGTATGGCGATGCACCTTCGAGCGTTGACACTCGACGCAGGTGTTGGCCCAGTCACGCACATCCTTCCTGAGCTAGTGCCAAACGAACTTCGCCGCCACCAACTTTTGTGACGCCTTCCTGCCCGGGTGAGAAAGACCATGGATGGCATCGAACACCAGCCGTCTCCAGCTGGTGGGTACGACGGGGCGAGGCTGTCCCAAAGATACGTCGCATAGTAGCGTGGTGCCCTTGTCCTTGAACGGCACATCAGACAGTCGAAGCCCTGTGACCGCTGCCCTGCAAGCCTGGACATCCGGGTCGGAGATCTGATCGGCCGCCATGCGTGTGTAGTCGATGCCAAGGTGAACCGCGCCAGCTATGGACCAGGGGAGACAATCGGCGACCGTATTATCCTTCCCAGCCTCCACTTTAGATGGCAGTGGGACGGACCCTCCCTCGTGATGCGGTGGCCGAGAAAGTCAATTGAGGCCACCCCGAACAAGCAGTTGGCCGGGTTAATGATCAGGCCATGCTGACTGAGGCGTTCAAAGAGCGCTCGGAGGTGAAGCATGTGCTCCGTCCTGGAAGCGCTGGCGATGAGAATATCGTCCATGTAGACGAACAGAAATGGCAAATCCCGCAACACGCTGTCCATCAGGCGCTGGAAAGTCTGGGCCGCATTCTTGAGCCCAAAAGGCATACGGAGGAATTTGAAAAGCCCAAACGGTGTAATCACCGCGGTCTTAGGAACGTCCTGCAGCCGGACGGGGACCTGGTGGTAACCATGAACGAGGTCCACTTTAGAAAATAAAACTTTACCGGCCAAGCGGGCGGAAAAATCCTGGATGTGGGGGATTGGGTAGCGGACGGGGGTAGTGGCATCGTTAAGGCGGCAATAATCCCCGCACGGGCGCCAACCGCCACCGGGCTTTGGCGCAATGTGGACAGGCGAGGCCTACGGGCTGTCGAACCGTCGCACGATGCGAAGACGCTCTAACGTGTCGAACTCTGCCTTTGCGATAGCGAGTTTCGCCGGGTCGAGGCGTCGAGCCTGGGCATAGACAGGCGGGCCGGTGGTCGGAATGTGATGCTCCACCCCGTGCTTGACGGCAACGGCTAAAAAGGTGGGCAGTGTAAGGGCCGGGAACTCATCAGAGGTCGAGAGCGTGTACGCAAGCCTCGTCGAAGCGGGCCCGCTCAGTGAGCATGGAAGAGAACTGAATGTCTCCGCATTAATGAGCCGCCGATTTTTAACATCCACCAATAGGCCATTGGTGCAGAGGAAATCAGTGCCCAGCAAGGGGGTGGACCCCCTCGCCATGACAAAATCCCATGTAAACCGCTGCCCGCCAAAGCACGGTGCCATGGTCCGTTTGCCAAAAGTCTGAATAGCACTGCCGTTGGCGGCTTCGAGGGCGGGGCCGTGACTCCCGGCCTCCCGGTCCAATGCCGACGCAGGTATAACGCTCACCTGGGCCCCTGTGTCGCAGAGGAAACGACGTCCGGAGTCGGTGTCCGAAATGAACAACAAACTGCCCGAACGGCCGACGCTCATGACAGTTAACGAGCGCCGGCCATCCCGTTTCCCGACTCGCTGAAGCTGCAGGGTGGCCGGCATGCCTTGGCCTTGGGCCCAAACCTAGCGTGGTAAAAGCACAAGCCTGGGGCCTTCCGCCTCTGGGCCGTAATGGCGGCCGCGACGGTGTCCGCCAGCGACGTAGTCTCGACGGGGCCAGGGTCCCATGCAGCTGCACTACATTGCTGTCTTGTCTGCGGAGAAAAACTTGTCTGCTTCCCTGGCCAGGGTGTGGAAATCCTTAACAGACGAGTTGGCCAGGGCTGTCTGTACCTGACCTGGCAGCTGTTGCAGGAACAGTTCTTTGAAGAGGAAACATGGTCGGTGGCTGCCCAGGAGAGACAACATGTGGTCCATAAGCTCCGACGGCTTGGAGTCGCCCAGCCCGGGTAGAGAAAGTAGCTGGCGGGCGCGCTCGGCCTCAGTGAGCTCGAAGGTTATGAGCAGCAGCGCCTTTAGCGTCTCGTACTTGCGGCCCTTCGGAGGATCCTGGAGAAGGCTCACCACTCTGGTCGCAGTGGAGCCGCTGAGCGCAGACACGACATAATAATACTTCGTGTCGTCAGCAGAAATGCTCCGAATGGCGAATTGGGCCTCAGCTTGTGTGAACCAAATGGCCGCTTGTCGTTCCCAAAACTCCGGCAGTTTCATCGAAGCTGCGCTTGTCGCCATGTTCGTTTGAAGCTCCGAAAACGTTTGACAGCAAGACAGGGTCACCAATGTAGGAGTTGCGGATGACGAGAGGGCGAGACACTTCTCAGCTTGTTCAAAGCTCCTTTATTCCAACAGAACTAACTCGCGACCGGAACTCATGCATCTTTTATAACACAAATCACTCTTAAGGGGGCGTGGCTCCAACAACCGAGCGCACGCCACGCCCATACCATCAATAGCTCCACTGGTCCCGTGCCTATGGATTATGTCCCAATGGGGTAACCCCCACACTGGGTTGATTTAAATGTCTGCAGCTAGAATGATGAGAAAGGGGAGGATTGCTGTGCGGAGATTTCTCCCCAAGGAGAGGAATGAATATCATAAGTAAATAAATTAATGTTTGTTCAGGATGTGCGATGCATATGTGTGAGAGTTATGTGTGGTGATTTGAGTGATGTGTGTGAGGTGTTTGTGTGGAAGATGAGAGTGATGTGTGTGAGGTGTTTGTGTGGAAGATGAGAGTGATGTGTGTGAGGTGTTTGTGTGGAAGATGAGAGTGAGGTGTGTGAGGTGTTTGTGTGGAAGATGAGAGTGATGTGTGTGAGGTGTTTGTGTGGAAGAAGAGAGTGATGTGTGTGAGGTGTTTGTGTGGAAGATGAGAGTGATGTGTGTGAGGTGTTTGTGTGGAAGATGAGAGTGAGGTGTGTGAGGTGTTTGTGTGGAAGATGAGAGTGATGTGTGTGAGGTGTTTGTGTGGAAGATGAGAGTGATGTGTGTGAGGTGTTTGTGTGGAAGATGAGAGTGATGCGTGTGAGGTGTTTGTGTGGAAGATGAGAGTGATGCGTGTGAGGTGTTTGTGTGGAAGAAGAGAGTGATGTGTGTGAGGTGTTTGTGTGGAAGAAGAGAGTGAGGTGTTTGTGTGGAAGATGAGTGATGTGTGGTGATTTGAGTGATTGTGTGTGAGGTGTTTGTGTGGAAGATGAGATATTTAAAGACGACACAATGCTACCTTGTAAAGTACCACATGGTTTGGTTGCGGATCTTATTTCTTTGTAGGCCAAGAGTAATGGTGTATGGAGGCTCAAACCTGGAAAAAATTTATAACAAGCTGAAAATTTCAGGAAAGATGCCTAAGGTTATGATAAATAACATATAAAAAGTCCCCGAAAATCCTCCTTGTGCTTTTCAAGATGGCCTCCAAAATGGCCGCCATTTTGTTTTTTATCATATCTTAACAAGTAGACATGGTAGAAATGCAAACAAAGTGTCGAAACATAGGTTTTCAAATACAAGCAAGCCTATAAAATCATTAATTACATGATTAAAACACTCAAAATATCCAAAACCAAGATGGCGCCCAGTATGACCCCAAATATGGCCACCGTTCTCTATTTTAACATATCTTAGGAACCAGATATGGTAGAAATGCAAATAAAGTGTCTATATATAGGTTTTCAATCACAGGCAATCCATTTAAATCATCAAGTATATGACTAAAACATAAAAAATATCCAAAACCAAGATGGCGCCCAGTATGACCCCAAATATGGCCACCGTTCTCTATTTTAACATATCTTAGGAATCAGATATGGTAGAAATGCAAATAAAGTGTCTATATATAGGTTTTCAATCACAGGCAATCCATTTAAATCATCAAGTATATGACTAAAACATAAAAAATATCCAAAACCAAGATGACGGCCAATATGGCAGTAAATATGGCCGCTGTTCTCAATTTCATATCTTAGCAACCACTTGTGATAGAAATGCATAGGTTTGAAGACCCAAGCAATCTCATGAAATTATTAATTATATGTTTTAAAAACCCCAAATCCCCCCACCATGGTTTCTACTTTTATTTGTCATTTCAGATAATGGATGTGCCTTGTATAATATGCAAAGAGAAGCTGAGTTTGACTGACGTTGCAACAGTTGGCGATAAGGGCCGCAAAACGCTCGTTTGACTTGCAAGCTTCAAGCGAGGAGATGGGCTTCATGAAGTACTGAAAAAAACATCACCACTGAGACTTCATGTTGCATGCCGCAAGAACTACACCCGTTAAAGCACAATAACTGCTGAAAAGAGGAAATCACCTGCTGCTCTGATACAAGACGAAGAAACAGCACAACTGCGATCAGGTGTTTCTACATTTGACATCAAACGTGACTGTATGTTCTGTTCAGAAGTTATAGCTGTTGACTATAAAATAGCGACCAAACGCAGGAAAGTTGCTAGCAACGTTGAAACCCTACAATTCCAGGAAACCGTCTTGAATCATGCCACAAATAGACAAGATCATTGGGGTAATGTTGTTGCAGATCGCATACGACACGCCTGAAGGAGCTGGGGCTCCCACGTCGATCGGAAGAATGGACGCGACAAAAAGCTGGAATTCATCCGAGTTGCTTTAATCAAACCAAACACTCAGGCACTCTGAAAAGCCCGTTTATCGGGCAGCAATATATATACATATTATCCCGGAGCGTTTGCCCAGGAAAGGCGAGAGGGGGCGTGGCCCAGCGTCCTGGCTGCGGCCTGGCAAGTTGAGGGCGAGCCTGCCCGGGCATGCCCGGGCATGCCCGGGCGTCCCGACCGAGGCCTGGCAAGTTGAGCGCGGGCCTGCCCGGGCGTCCTGGACGAGCCCGGCATGGTGATCGCTCCGCGTCCTTGATAGGTGCAAGGCGATTGTGAAAACCCAGCGGTAGCCGCTACACACGTCCCCCCAGAATCGACTTGCACTGGCAGGGTCAATTTGAGGGGGGTCCTGATGACCCGGCCGAAGCGACCCCTGGCGGGTCGTGGGAGGGGGTCCGGTGTGGTGGTGGGCGGTCGAGTGGGGGGCACCGTGGACGGGGGGCGGCTTCGCCGCGGCGGAAGGGCCACCCGTGGTGGGTGGTCGACGTCCACGTGCGCCGGCTTGAGGCAGTCCACCGCAATCCGGTCCGACCTGCCGCCGATGTCGATGACGAACGACTTGTCGTCCCGTCGCAGCACCCGGAAGGGCCCGTCGTACGGCGGCCGGAGTGGCACCCGATGTGCGTCGTGACGCACAAAAACATACTCCGCTGTGCGAAGTGCTGGGGGGACGTAGGACTGGGGGTCACCGTGGTGGGATGTTGGCACGGGGGCAAACCGTCGGGCGGCCTCCTGGAGGTCCGAGCGCCGGTGAGCTGCGGACCAGGGACTGGTAGCGTCGGGCACGAATTCGCCCGGGACGCGTAGCGCCTGGCCATAGACCAGCTCGGCGGTGGATGCCTGGAGGTCCTCCTTGGGGGCCGTGCGGAGGCCCAAAAGGACCCACGGCAGCCGGTCGGCCCAACCGCCGTCTTGAAGGCCGGCCATGAGCGCGGCCTTCATGGAGCGGTGGAATCGCTCCCACAACCCGTTTGCTTGGGGGTGGTAGGCCGTAGTACGGTGGAGCTTGACCCCCAGGTTGCGGGCGACCGCGCCCCACAGCTCGGAGGTGAACTGTGGTCCGCGGTCTGACGAGATGTCCGCCGGTGCGCCGAAGCGGGCGACCCAGGTGGCGATTAAAGCCTGCGCCACGTCGGCGGTGGTGGTGGAGACGAGGGGAACGGCCTCCGGCCACCTGGTGGTCCTGTCCACCATGGTGAGCAGGTGTGTGAACCCCTGTGACAGGGGGAGGGGGCCCACCAGATCCACGTTGACGTGGTCGAAACGTCGTTCGGGCACGGTGAAAGGTGCCAGCGGGGCCTGGGTGTGTCGGTGGACCTTGGCCCATTGGCAGGCCGTGCAGGTGCTGGTCCAATCGCGGACGTCCCGACGAAGGCCGTGCCAGACGAATCGCGCCGACACCAGCTTCTGGGAAGCTTTCCGGCCCGGGTGGGAAAGGCCGTGGAGGGAGGCGAAGATGCGGCGTTGCCAGGTGACGGGCACGATGGGGCGAGGCTGGCCTTGGGAGACGTCGCAGAGCAGGACAGTGTCCGCGAAGGGGATGTCGGCCAGGCGGAGCCCCGTGTCCGCCGCCCGGAGGGCTTGCACCGTGGTGTCGGTGGTTTGGTCCGCCGCCATAAGCGCAAAGTCCACACCCAGGTGGACCGCGTTCGCGCTGGCCCGGGAAAGACAGTCGGCCACGGCGTTGTTTTTGCCGGCGACGTGCCGGATGTCTGTGGTAAACTCCGACACGGCGGAGAGGTGGCGCTGTTGGTGGGCCGACCACGGCTCCGTGACCTTGGCCATGGCGTAAACCAACGGCTTGTGGTCGACGAACGCCATGAAAGGTCGGCCCTCCAGGAGGTGGCGGAAATGGCGGACGGCCAGGTGTAGACCGAGGAGCTCCCGGTCAAACGTGCTGTATTTGAGCTCGTTCGGCCGGAGCTGCCGGCTGAAAAAAGCGAGTGGCTGCCAAACCCCGTTCACCCATTGCTCATGTACGGCGCCCACCGCGTAGTCGGAGGCATCCGTGGTGAGGGCGATGGGAGCGTTGAGCACCGGGTGAGCGAGCAGTGTTGCGTCGGCGAGGGCCCGCTTTGAGCTTTGGAAGGCCGCATCCATTGCTGCGGACCAGGTGATGTCGTGCTTGGCCGGCTTGCCCCGGAGGGCTTCGTAGAGGGGCGCATGAGTTGAGCAGCGCGGGGCACGAAGCGGTGATAAAAATTCACCATTCCCAGGAATTCCTGCAGGGCCTTTATGGTGCGGGGACGCGGGAACGTGGTGATGGCCTCGACCTTGGTTGGCAGCGGCACGGCCCCGTTCTTGGTGATGTGGTGGCCCAAAAAATCAACGGCCGTCGTGCCGAAGTGGCATTTGGCCGGGTTGACGATGAGGCCGTGTTCGCTGAGGCGCCCGAACAGTGTTCGGAGGTGGAGGAGGTGCTCGGCCCGGGACGTGCTGGCGACGAGGATGTCGTCCAGGTAAACGAAAAGGAACGGCAGGTCACGCAGCACGCCGTCCATCAAGCACTGGAACGCCTGAGCCGCGTTCTTGAGACCAAACGGCATCCGCAAGAATTCGAATAAGCCGAACGGCGTGATGACTGCCATTTTAGGGACGTCGGCCGCCCTGACAGGTACCTGGTGATATCCCCGTATGAGATCAATTTTCGAAAAAATGACCCGTCCCGCCAGACGGGCGGAGAAGTCTTGGATATGCGGGATCGGGTACCTGTCGGGGGTGGTAGCGTCATTGAGACGGCGGTAGTCGCCACACGGGCGCCATCCACCCCCCGGCTTTGGCACGATGTGCAGTGGCGAGGCCCACGCGCTATCGGAGCGCCGCACGATGCCGAGGTGCTCCAACGCGTCGAATTCGGCCTTCGCCACGGCGAGCTTGGCTGGGTCGAGGCGGCGGGCCCTGGCGTAGACCGGCGGGCCCGTGGTTGGTATGTGGTGCTCGATCCCATGCCGTACTGCGACGGCCGAAAACGTCGGCCGCGTGAGGGCCGGGAACTCCGTGAGCAGGCGAGCAAACTCGTTCGCCGCCGGGACGGCGCATGCCAGCTCGGTCGGCGCGGAGCTGCTCAATGTGCATACTAGGGAGTTGAAGGTTTCGGCATTGATTAAACGACGCCGTTGGACGTCCACCAGCAGTCCGTGTGCGCAGAGGAAGTCGGCGCCTAGCAGAGCCATGGGCACGTTTGCGGTTACAAACGTCCAAGCAAAGCGTTGGCCGCCGAAGCAGAGGGTGACGTTGCACGGGCCGAAGGTGCGGATGGTCGATCTGTTGGTCGTAACCAAGGAGGGTCCGCAAACCGCGGACTGCCTGTCTTGGTCAGAGGCGGGTATGACGCTCAGTTGGGCGCCGGTGTCGCACAGGAAGCGCCGTCCGGACGCTTTATCCGTGATGAACAGTAAGTTGCCCGTGTGGCCGGCGCTCATGGCTGGTAATGAACGCCGGCCCGGCCGTTTCCCGGCCTGCCGAAGGTGCACGGGGGTCGGCATGTCCGGGCTTTCTGTCCGAACCTGGCATGATAGTAACACCATGCTTGGTCAGGTGGAGGCCCCGGTCGTCATGCTGGAGGTGGTCGGCTCGGTGTAGCGGCCGCCAATTGCGTCGGCAGTTCGGTCGTCGACTGTGCCGGGTGCTCGGGCGCCATGGGTATTGCGTCGGACAGCGGTGGGTCCCATGTCGCCGCTGCGATACGCTGACCTGCGGCGGAGATCTTGTCGGCTTCTCTGGCAAGGGCCCGGGGATCTGTGATCGTCGTGCTTGCCAGGGCGAGGCGTACCGGGTTAGGCAGCTGACGGAGGAACAGCTCCCGGAACAGGAATGCCGGAGAGTGCTCGCCGAGCAGTGAAAGCATGTAGTCCATTCGCTCGGAAGGGCGCGTGTCGCCGAGCTCGGGCAGGTCGAGCAGGCACCGTGCGCGTTCCGCCGATGGGAGGGCGAAAGCGTCGAGGAGAAGCTTCTTAATCGCGCCGTATTTGTCAGCGGCTGGCGGGCTCTCGAGGAGGCTCAGGGCGCGGGCCGCGGTGGCCGAACTGAGCACTGCTACCACATGATGGAAGCGGGTGTCATCGGCCGTGATGCCTCGCAGGGCGAACAGGGAATCTGCCTGTGCGAACCAAACCGCCGCGTGAGCCTCCCAGAAGGTAGGCAGTTTAAGGGCGACTGCCGTGTCCATGTCGGTAGGTCACCAATGAAGGAGCTGGGGCTCCCACGTCGATCGGAAGAATGGACGCGACAAAAAGCTGGAATTCATCCGAGTTGCTTTAATCAAACCAAACACTCAGGCACTCTGAAAAGCCCGTTTATCGGGCAGCAATATATATACATATTATCCCGGAGCGTTTGCCCAGGAAAGGCGAGAGGGGGCATGCCCGGGCGTCCCGACCGAGGCCTGGCAAGTTGAGCGCGGGCCTGCCCGGGCGTCCTGGACGAGCCCGGCATGGTGATCGCTCCGCGTCCTTGATAGGTGCAAGGCGATTGTGAAAACCCAGCGGTAACCGCTACACGCCTTTGATCTAGTGGCAGCCGAGGCAAAATATCACCGTAATTGTGCCTCGGCATTCCTCGGAGATAAACATGAAAAATCCGTTCGCAGGCCAAAAGATAAAGTAAAGGATGAAGCTTTCAAGCAGCTTTGTGAATTTCTCAATGAGAATGACGAATGTCAGTATTCTGTAGCAGACCTTTTAGAATACATGGACCCTTTCTTATATGGTCAAGAAGGATATTCAATGAAGTGTCTCAAGATAAAGCTGCAGGAACATTATGGTGATGATATCACAATAACAAGCATCGTTAGTGTTCGTGACTCCGCACACAAGATTCTCCATGAAAAGTGGATTACTGATAAGGTAATCGATGCGGCTACTGAATCCGAACGGATCATTGATATGGCTGCCTCAATCATACCTAACGATATCCGTTTGAGAGTATATGACTGTGATGAATACTGTACCATGGAGGAAACTGATAATGGAGCTGCCTTGATACCAAATTCTCTCAAGCGATTCATGCACAATTTGGTGGAACGGAAGGGTAAAAGTCCCATGGTTACCAATAGAAGATGTACTGCCATCGCACATTCCATAATTTCAGCATGCAGACCAAGGTCCTTCATTTCACCACTGTTGCTTGCAATAGCTGTGTATATACACCGCAAGTATGCTTCGCGTGAACTGATAGATATCCTGAGCAGCATGAGCTTTGCTGATGACTATAAAGAGGTACAGCGGTTTTAACATGCCCTGACATCAGGTGGTGAACCATCTTATAACCTAGATGGTTTGACACAATTTGTTTACGACAATGCTGATTTCAATGTAGCTACAGTCACTGGTCACAACACTTTCCATAGCATGGGTGGCATAGCTTGTGTGACTCCACCTGGGATTGTGGATACCTCACCCATAAAACGCACAGTGAAACTACCATCTGCTGAAACAGTTGGAGCCTTTGGACACATTCCTATAAAGACATATAGCAAACCTGCTGTTCCCAGTCTGCAGTCTGTTGTAATAGATCCCCTCAAGATTCCTGACCAGGAGCTCCAGCCTCTCCGCTCAGCAGCTGCACGAGACTCCCTCTGGGTTGTTAGCTATGTTCTGGAACTAGCCCCTTGTCCTTCATGGAGTGGCTTTGCCACCAACAGATTAGGGATGGAGGTAACAGGATAATACCCTCGCACCAGTGGAAACTGACCTCCCTGTTGCCCCTGACACTTTGCTCAACATGGTTTCATGTGGGTGCAAAGTTGATGGATGTGGTGGTATGTCATGTGGATGCAAGAAACAGGGATTGTTTTGCACTTCAATGTGCAGCAAATGTACCGGCCAATCATGCAAGAATACGACACCAACATTGTTCGATATGGATGATGAAGATACAGCACCAATACCATTGGATAACGAGACTGAAGATGACAATGAGGATCATCCATGAAGCAACATGGTAATAAATGACTTCATGCTCAATTCATAAACTCTGAAAAGAACTAAGCTTAGAGGGTATTGAGGCTTCCCTAATTTACTTTTATATTATACATAATTTATATGTGCCTACTCATAAAAGTAAGGTTTGATTTGGCTTGGATTTGTCAGCCACACTGACGTTCATACTGGCCGCCATCTTGCTTTTTACATTTTGGGCTTTTTAATCATGTGATTAATGATTTCATTGGATTGCTTGTGTCTTCAAACCGATATTTAGACAATTTGTTTGCATTTCTATCATATGTGGTTGCTAAGAAATTGTTGCGGAACTCAGCGCCGGCCTTTTCCCCTTACCAAGGGGGGGTTAGTCCCCTTGTCTTTGACTGACCGACGGGACCCGGAGCCTATGAGGTCCTTCCCGGACAGCGCGAAATAGGGTTTTAGGACTAAGAATTAGCTATTACCTAATTACTCGCGCTGCCCAGAAATGAGGAAATAAGCCCCGCCCGAATCACGGGTGTTGGTGGATACACCGAGCGGTAGCGGACCCGTGACCCGAGCCGTTATCAATTGCTAGACCCCGATCCAAGCGGTTCGTAATCGTGCCACGCTTACCCAATGATGGAAATCACGGAAACGGTCGAATTTGGAAGAAAAGGAATAACAAGATTTATTTACACTTTGTACAATGATCAGCAGAAGAAGACACAGTGCAGTCCTTAAACAGTCTTATACTTATTCCCTGGACAAAAGGGCCCGTTCACACTCAGACACACTCACACGGGGTTTGCAGATGAAAATCAGCACGTCCAGGGATGGCGTCCAGGCAGCTCGCTCTCCGGTCCCCAACCCGCACCGCGAAGAAGATGAATACAGCGGCCAGGAGCTCTCCGCGTGTCGTTGGCGCGCACGGGATAACACGGGGCGAACGGTAGGGCTGGGCTTTGGCGGTTAATCACTCGCGTGGCTGCGTATGTAATAGTTCGATATGCGCTCACAGTACGCTCTGCAATTCCCCAAGTCCTCGTGCAAATCCTCTTGCATAAGTTCCTTTCCAACGAATCCTCCGGTAGCAAGTCCTCTTTACAAAGCGCAATTCTTTCACCCAACGAGTCCTGTTCAAGGGTTTTATGCAAAGGCTTATATAGCCCTGCCCAGCGAACCTTCCAGCACTTGCTAGACGTGGCCTTACCACGCCCTATAACGCCATGCCCTCAAAGCCCTGGTTGGCTGGTGGCCTTACTGTCATCGCCTTCTGACGTGCTCCTTGACTCCGCCACACCCCAACCCCACGCTCCTCCCTCTTTTCAGGCCTACCTCGTGTCACTTGGCTAGTTTTGAGCTAACAAAGGGCAGCGAACGCTGCTGGCAGCCAAAGCGTAACAAATTGCGGGTAGCCAAAGCATAACAAACTTGAGGGATGCCAAATGGGGCGCGGGATCGATCATGCCCATGATGGAATTGGGGGGTGGCACAGTATGAAAGGGACCTAAGCTCATTTCTTTACACAATGCAGATATTACTAGGGAAATGGCCTACTCTTACACATACTATGACATAACTAATACTCTAAGTGGGCCTTCGTGTTGCTTGTGGACTAACTATGGCGGGCAAACCTTTAACCTTTAATGATGTCAAAAACAATCTCAAAACCGTATCACTGCCCCCCTCCTTCGCCAGGCTCGTCCCCGAGCCGAACCCACACAAGTGAGAACGACCGGGTTTGAGCAAGGTTCAGGACTACTTTTTAAATTACGTGTGACACTTAGATGTGGTTCCCCTCTACATTTAATCTAACACCCTGTATGTGACAGTTTTACGACACTAGATATGTCCCACCTACTGCGTTGTGTACTAACTAACAGATTCACACCCACAGCTAACCGAATTGCGGAAAGAATTCTCATACTACACATAAAGCCGGTGGGGAGCATGTTATTTACAAGACTAAGCTAATTATTTACAGTTCTACAACCCAGGACCTGTTCTTTTGTGGGAAAGAAATTGGAGGAGAGAAACACAATCATGCACTGCACCAATACACCATAATACAAGAATGCACAAAAATGCACCATCATTCACAATCATCACATGTTAATAATAAATGGCACATTTGCTGCTTGGCTGCTGCTGGGCTGCTGCTTCTTGCGTCTTCCTGCTTCGTCTTCGGTGTGCCATAATAAAACTTGAGATCTTCTTTCCTGACACACCGGAATAAAAAATGCACAAACCGTGTCCGTTTTTTATTGCAGGGCCAATCTTAGATGGTCCGTCTGCGTGACATTGACGCCACTTAGAATCAGTGGTCCGCAGGGCAAGATAAGGTTTGCAGCAATTGTCTGCTCCAGCAAAGGTGCCAGGCCACAGAACGTGTGGTCCATTGGGTGTACTGGTGCAGCAAGAGGTAGCAGAGTGCAGCTGCACAGGTGTAGCCAAGTGCAGCCGCACAGCTCAGGGTTCCTGCACACTCCCCTCAACAAAAAAATGGGTCCATGGGTGGGGAGGAGAGACAAAGCAGAGTTAGGCAAGGAAAGGGCGCAAAGGTACACACAAACACAAGGCAATGCAACATGAGGGGCGCGGGCGAGCGAGCAGAGAAAGCTCGTCCCGAACCGTTCGTCACCCCCCCCCCCCCCTCCCCCATGTCAGCCTACACTACCCTTGCCCTTCCCTGTATTTACAATTTACAAATTCGTCGCTACGTTTTGTCTCCTCTATCCCCCCTCCATGCCAAATTCGTCATCCAATCCCTCCCAAGAAGGAAGAGATGGAATAAACACAATGTCAAACTCACGTCATGATGCGTCTTTACCATCCAAACATTTGTAAAATCTGGTGTGGAGTTCTGTCACCCTTGGTGAGTGGATGTGGATGGTGCGAAGAGATTTCCTCATCCTAACTATACTCTAATAACATTAACTCTTAAACTACCCGGGGTCTTGCCCTGCCAATCGGCATCTTTAAACTATGTGGTTCTAAAAACCAATTCCCATTGACCCACCCTGTGATGCCAGCCAAATTTGGGGTCTCACTCCCCCAATTTTTCACTACTGTGCCTTCGCACAATTTCGGGGCTGGGTCATGTGACTCCACTAGCAGGTCCAACTACCTGCGCACCTCCGCCACTGAAGTTGCCACCCGAGCTTGCCTAGCTCCTTGCGACTACCCTAACTCAGGGAAGGCCCCTCCTGGCTCTCTCACCCCTCTGATGCCCTCTCTGGCATTGGGCTACCTGGTTCCTCTCCTAGGATCCTCGGGCCCCACTGAACACTACTCTGACTCTAACTGGCTCCCAGAGCCTACCTGCGACCTCTCCTGGTCGACAAACTACCAGTGGCAGAGTGCCCCAATAACCATACTCACCAACAGGCCCACACGCCCAGCCATTTCCACAGACTCATGCACCAATCAGAGCAATACCTTGCTACTACCTGCACCACAGGTGTCAATATCCAATAATTTACCTAAACCCTCTACCTTACTTTAAACTACCCTCCCCGGGTATTCGTGAAGGGGTCCATCTTCCCCCATCCACTCCTTCGCACCATGCACTCCACACCACTCATTCCACACCACTTACTCCCACCATTTACTCCACACACCTGTTCTCCACTTGCACAGCATGCAAGCCCATTCACTCAATAAAAACTGGATTTACCCTCAATACACCACTTATACACTTCTACACACACACACACAGCATCATCTAGCTAACTACTTCCCTCTAATACTCGTGCTTTCCCGTCTTCCCTTACACTAAGCACTTCCCTCGTCATTATCATCCTTCTAATCTCTCTACGTCCCCTCTACCTGTACAATAGTCACAACTTAAATCTTGTGTCTCCTATTGTCATTTCTATAAATCACGAACAATATCCTAGCCCGCCCTCGGCTTGTTTTCACTGCCATCCCCATAATCTAAAGCTCATGTGCCCCAAGATGTGAGGAATGGTAAAACGACCATCCCTCCACACCGGGCACCATTCCCCAACACTATCACCCCCCCAGTCCTCTCGCACTATGAGTCCCCGTCGTTGGAGGTACTGGGTCCTGCCTCGGCCTCTAAAGCTGAGGCGATCCATGAGGGCGCCTGCTCGCCGGTGTAGGGTCTTACGTGGACGATCCGAGGGAGGGCTCGTGGCCACATTTTGATCTGAATGACCACGTCACAAATTTGTGCCAGGACGACCCCCGGGCCCTGCCAGGGTGAGGTGAGTTTGGGACACCTACCCTTCCGCCTCCGGGGATTGAAGAACCAAATCTTCATCCCCGGAGCGAACTGACTCTCCTGGCTCCGGTGGTCGTACCTGCGCTTCATCCTGGCACCCGCCAGCTGAAGCTGGTGGCGTGCGAAGGCATGGACCCTCTCCATGCCTTCCTCCAGGTGACGTGCATAGCCCTCCCCCGGCGGCTTATCAGTGGTCTCTGGCACGGGACCGCATAGCATGTCGGCGGGAGCCCGCAACTCCCGCCCATACATCAGCAACGCTGGGCTGCATGCGGTGGCCCCGTGCTGGCTAGTTCGGTAGGCAATTAAAAAATACGGGAGATGTTCGTCCCAGTCGTCCTGACGGTTGGTGGTAAACAATGCCAATTGTTGAACCAGGGTTCGGTTAAATCTTTCCACCATCCCGTCAGAATGAGGTCTCAAGGGCGTTGTCCTTGTTTTCCTAATTGACAGGAGTCTGCACACATCTTTTAATAATTGGCTTTCTAAATTTCGACCCTGGTCTGTGTGCAGCTCCTCCGGAATCCCATGCCTACATACAAATCCTTCCATGAAGGCCTGTGCCACCACCCCGGCTTCTTGGTTGGGGAGGGCATAGGCCTCCAGCCACTTGGTGAAATAGTCCATTACAACGAGGATGTACCTGTTACCTTGGCGGGTGCGGGGTAGTGGTCCTAGAATATCCATAGCCACCCGCTCAAGGGGGGCCCCACCTGGTGTAATTGAAGGGGGGCCCTCATCCTCTGTGCTGGTCCCTTTTTAGCAGTATAGGCGTCGCCTCTCCGACACCAGTCCTGTATATCGCGCCCCATATTTACCCAATAAAACCTCCGGCGGACCCGAGATGTTGTCTTTGTCCTGCCCAAATGGCCGACGGAGCGGGTACCATGCACCTGTTGCAATATGGTGTTCTTAAATTTGGCTGGGACTATCACCAGCCAGGAAGTTCTCTCAGAGGGAATCTCTACCCATTTGCGATACAAGATGTTATCTTTCAATTCCAGGGTTTGCCACTGAGCCCAATATGCCTTTGTTGGCACCCCGAGGGGGGTGACCTCTTCCCCATTAGATCTTCTCCCTAATCGAACCCATTCGTACACCGGTCCCAGTACGGGATCCTCCCGCTGGGCCGTGCTCCAAGCCAAAGTTCCAAATTCTTCATCCGCGGTTAGTGGCAAAATTTTCCTCTCACCCGGGTTGCACGGACTACGAGGGTAGGGGTGGAGTCTGCCAATTGCTCCCTCTCCTCGTGTCTCGCACAAAATTTACAGTTTTCCCCCAAACAAGGACGTCGAGAGAGTGCATCGGCATTCCCATGGGCCTTTCCGGCCCTATGGGTCACACTAAAATCGTACTGCTGCAACTTTTCCAACCACCTTGCAATTTGGCACTCAGGTTCCTTGAACCAGAGGAGCCATTGCAGGGAGGAATGGTCAGTTCGAACCAGAAATTTCCGCCCGTACAAGTACGGGTGGAAATGGCTCATGGCAGCCAGCATAGCCAATAACTCTTTACGAGTGACGCAATAATTTCTCTCGGGCCTACTCATGGCCCGACTATAATACGCGATCACTCTCTCCACGCCCCCCTGTGTCTGGGACAAAACCGCGCCCAATCCTTCCTGGCTTGCATCCGTGTCCAGGGTAAATGTCCCGTCACTAGTGGGGTAGGCTAGAATGGGTGCGGATGTCAAACACCCCTTCAATGCTAGGAAGGCCTCTTGGCACTCCCTTGTCCAATTAAATCTCGTCCCCTTCTCTGTAAGCCGGTGAAGGGGCCGGGCCAACTCTGCAAATTTTGCCACAAAGCGCCGGTAGTAGGAGCAGAGTCCCAAAAATCCCCGCACCTCCTTCATGGTACGTGGTGCGGGCCACTCCTCTACTTCTGTAATTTTGCCTGGGTCTGTTTTTACCCCCTCGCAACCAATGACGTGACCTAGATAGGCCACCTCTCTAGCAAACAAAGTGCACTTACTCGGGCTCAGCTTCAACCCTGCCTGTCTGAGGCACCCAAACACCTGGTCCAAATTAGCTATGGCTTGGGGAAATGTTTTAGCATGCACCAGGACGTCATCCAGGTACACCAGGCATGACTGCCATGGCATGCCGCCCAGTACATGCTCCATCAATCGTTCAAAGGTGGCGGGGGCGTTACACAAACCAAACGGCATCACAGTGAACTGATACAGCCCCTTACCTGTGGAAAATGCCGTTTTCTCCTTCCCTGCCCTATCCATCTCCACCTTCCAATACCCACTCTTGAGGTCCAAGGTTGAGAACCAATTTGAGCCCGCAACGGCATCGAGGGTATCATCAATTCTTGGCAGGGGATATGAGTCTTTGAGTGTCACATTGTTTAGTTGGCGATAGTCCATGCAGAAACGCGTGGTCCAATCTTTCTTTTTGACCAACACAACAGGTGACATCCAAGGACTTCCCGAGGGCTCGATGATACCTGCATCGAACATCTTTTCTACCTGCTCATCAGCCTCCTCCATCATGCTCCAAGGGAGCCATCGGGCACGCTGACGAATAGGCCGGGCCTCACCGGTGTGAATCTGATGTTTCACCAGGCCCGTACGTCCAATATCCTCGGAGGACAAGGAGAAGATGTCCAAATGGGTCTCAATTAATTTGTGTGAGGCCTCCCTCTGGGTTTCCTCCAACTCTACGCTACTTCGATTTACCATCTCACAAATGGGATTGGGCCAATTCCTACTATTTCCTAGGGGCTCCCTCTGGGGCCGGTTCGGCTGGATGTTCTCGCCCCTCACTGCCGCGACTTCATTAACTGGGGTGCAGCTGGCTATCTTCGTGCCCCGTCCTGTAGTGCGTGGTTCTGTACTAACATTAATTACCCAGACGGCCACCACCGGCCCGTCTGTTTTTACGAGGGTGCGGCCCACGACTAAACCCGGGATGGACTGTGCTGCCACCGGTTCGACTAGGCCGCAGGACTCCTGCCATGTTGGGCGAGCTAGCCATCGGGCCGGCACTATTGCCTCGGCCCTTGGGGGAATGGTCACGGCCTCAGAAGCCTCCAGCTCCATCCTCTCGGCCGTGCTCACCCCTCCCAATGGCAGCTCATCTATTCCCATTTGCAGGGTCCCCCGGCACAAATCAATTTTACAACAGCTGGCAGTCAACAAATCCAACCCGATTAGGCATGGGTCGCACACCTCCGCCACCCAAACTTCTATCTCCCTCTTTACCGACCCCAACTTGAGGGTTACAAAACCACGCCCGATGATGGGGGCCGTTACCCCGGTAGCCAGCTGCAAACTATGATTTTCCAGATGCTGGATTTTATCCCAGCCGTCTGCACTCGAATTAAGGATCACAGGGCTGATGATCGTGGCGCAAGCTCCTGTGTCCACTACGGTGTCTACCCCCACGCCGGCAATTTTGAATCGAATTGTCAAGCTACCTGTACCAATTTGGCCACAATAGATGACCTGTCGCGTCAATGAGGGCTCTTCACCATCCCCTACTGCCAAATACAGCCCTGCATGCTCGGCACATATTAGTTTCCCGGGCCCTGGCGGGGGGGTGTCTGGGGTCGGCTAGTCCGACCCGTACGAGGTGGAGTTGATGGTCCTGGCTGCCGGGGTCCATCCCGGCGCAGGGCTCGACACTCCCACGCACGGTGACCCAGCCGGCTACAATTAAAGCACCTCACCTGGTAAGGTGCTTGCCTCCGGAATTCCAAATTCCCCCCCCCCCCCTGAAGGTCCTAATTGGGGCATTTGTCCGTGGCCTATCGTGTGCCACCTCCGGAGCCACCTGCCATGGTCCAGATCCCGCCAGGCGCTGGTCCACCAGCCTTTGGCCCATGCTTTCCAGGTCAGGGCCCCTTTTGGGGGCGGACCCCTCAGGGGGCCGCCACCAGCCACGGGCCCTACCTGTCGCATCGCCACTGCGTGGTGCTCGCTTCCCCAGGCCAGGGGCCTCGCTGCTTCCCAACGGGTCACAGCGTCGGCCGCCTGGCTCAAAGTCTGTGGGCAGCACGTGGCGAGCTGTTGCCGAAGCTCGGGGTCCGGGAAGGCCTGGATGAAATGGTCCAGCGCCAGGCTTTCCTGGGAGGTCGCAGCCATGTCTGCGTGTGCGATTCCCACTGCACGGCGAATGTTGTACACGAGCTCCCCGATGGTCTCCTGGGGCTTCCGTTTTCGCACCGCGAGCTGAGCTTTAACAAGCTCACTCTGCTGTTCTACGCCAAATCGATTAATTAGGGCCGCACAGAGGTCTGGCAGGGTGATAGCACCCGGTGGTAAAGCCGTCAGAACCTCCGCCGCTGTGCCATGCAGTGCCCCCCACAAGGTGTACCCCGCCTTCGTCCGGATTCCAACCGTTCCCTCTACACACATGATGAAATTGCGCCAGGTACGCCCTCAAATCACTCTTGCCGTCATACGGCGCGAGTGGAACCTAATGGCTGCCCGAAGGCCGGACCCCGTGCGTCGCTCCCTGCGGAATTAACGCGGGGCCGAACCATTCGGGCCCCCACAGTACACTACTCCCCGGGGGCTCGCGTGTGTCCCCCGTCCCTCTAAAGACTACCCCTGTCGGTGTCGATGCTTGGGTCGCCTCGTCGCAACCCGCTACCCATTCCATACTCGCACACCCCGACTCACCAACACCTCTCACACTCCCCATGGTCGGGCATCCCTGCGCACACTCTCTCCCCACGCACTCCGGACCAGTCGCACACCTTACTATCGGCCTCTCACAAACGCCTGGGTCTATGCCAACTCCCAAGCTCGTCGAACCTCCCCTCACACCATATACATTTCCGACATTATCGCCACTCACCTTGGCGCTTCTCCCTCTTCGCTTCTCCTCCGCCACCTGCAAACTCTTTATTTGGTTAGCGAGCACGTCATCACGATGTGAACACAGACCTTGTACAAATTCCATCACCTCCTCCTTTATTTCATTTTTAGTCTCCCTCAGTCTCTTTTTAATTTCACTCACCCCTTCTTCTACCTCCTCCAACTTTTGTTTCACCTCCTCTATTTCCCGGTGCGCCCCCACAATTTCTTCTTCTAAGGCCACCTTGGTCGTCTCTATATGAGTCCTGACTTCTCGTTCCCTTGCCCCCAACGTCTCTACCACGTCATCCAACCTCTTTGTCAGCCCCTCATGTACCATTTGACACTCTTTCTTCGTCGCTATCAGTTCTTTTTTTATTTCTTTTTGTGCTGATTTCAGTCCCCCGATCACATCCGTGTTCTTACCCACTTGCTCCCTTAACTCTTTCTGTCCCACCGTCAGCTTTTCTACATCCCGCGTCAACTCCTCAATGCCCCCATGTAACCTAGCCGTACTCTTCCTCAACTCCTTGTCCACGCACTCCTCGCACCGCTATACCTCGTCGCCTACCGCCGCGACCTCTTCGCTCAACCGTGCCTTATGTCCTCCCTCATTTCTTCTATTTCCCTCTTAGATGCCACCCTCATTTGTTCCAATTCGTTCTTTTGGGCATCCATTTTGCTTTCCAGCCCGTTTTTTACCTCTTCTAATTGATCCCCCATCTTGTTTTTCAACCCTGTTATTTCCCGGGTAGATTTGTCCCCCATTTCCTTCAATTGGCCCCCCATTTTGTTTTCCAAATTATTTAACCCGTCTTTCATTTCTTTCATTTGGCCACCCATTTTGTTCCCCAATTCATTTTTCGCCTTCTCCAATTCCCGGGTGGATTTGTCACTTTGGGTATCCATCTTAACGTTCATTTTATTTATGTCATCATTTAGTCCCCGAATTTCCCATCTTGTTTTGTCCCCTTCCTTCTTTATGGATGCCATGAATTGAGTTCGGAGTACGTGCAGGACCGAACCCCCTGGCGCAGCGGGCTTGGCCCTCGCCGCCATGTGCGAGGCGCCACCATTTTCTACCCCTGCAACCTCTGCCATCGCACCCTCATCAATTGCATCCTCCATTTCTCCCAATTCTTCCCGGGGGTCCTGGGTTATTACTTCCTCTCCATCTACCTCATCATTTACCCCCACCGGCATCCGACCGTCTTGGCTATCCATGGCACGAATTTAATTTGGTTGTTAACTAAATTTCGGCCGCTCGTAATTTTGAGTGCGTCAAGTGCACTTCGGGTCCAAATCCAAACTCCTGACACCAATTGTTGCGGATCTCAGCGCCGGCCTTTTCCCCTTACCAAGGGGGGATTAGTCCCCTTGTCTTTGACTGACCGACAGGACCCGGAGCCTATGACGTCCTTCCCGGACAGTGCGAAATAGGGTTTTAGGACAATGAATTAGCTATTACCTAATTACTCGCGCTGCCCAGAAACGAGGAAATAAGCCCCGCCCGAATCACGGGTGTTGGTGGATACGCCGAGCGGTAGCGGACCCGTGACCCGAGCTGTTATCAATTGCTAGACCCCGATCCATGCGGTTCGTAATCGTGCCACGCTTACCCAATGATGGAAATCACGGAAACGGTCGAATTTGGAAGAAAAGGAATAACAAGATTTATTTACACTTTGTACAATTATCAGCAGAAGAAGACACAGTGCAGTCCTTAAACAGTCTTATACTAAGTCCCTGGACAAACGGGCCCGTTCACACTCAGACACACTCACACGGGGTTTGCAGATGAAAATCAGGACGTCCAGGGATGGCGTCCAGACAGCTCGCTCTCCGGTCCCCAACTCGCACCGCGAAGAAGATGAATACAGCGGCCAGGAGCTCTCCGCGTGTCGTTGGCACGCACAGGATAACACGGCGCGAACGGTAGGGCTGGGCTTTGGCCGTTAATCACTCGCGTGGCTGCGTATGTAATAGTTTGATATGCGCTCTCAGTGCGCTCTTCAATTCCCCAAGTCCTCGTGCAAATCCTCTTGCATAGGTTCCTTTCCAATGAATCCTCCGGTAGCAAGTCCTCTTTACAAAGCGCAAATCTTTCACACAACGACTCATTTTCAAGGGCTTTGTGCAAAGGCTTATATAGCCCTGCCCAGCGAACCTTCCAGCATTTGCTAGACGCGCCCTTACAATGCCCTATCACGCCATGCCCTCAAAGCCCTGGTTGGCTGGTGGCCTTACCGTCATCGCCTTCTGACGTGCTTCCCGACTCCGCCACACCCCGACCCCACGCTCCTCCCTCTTTTCAGGCCTACCTCATGTCACTTGGCTAGTTTCGAGCCAACAAAGGGCAGCGAATGCTGCTGGCAGCCAAAGCGTAACAAATTGCGGGTAGCCAAAGCGTAACAAACTTGAGGGATGCCAAATGGGGCGCGGGATCGATCATGCCCATGATGGAATTGGGGGGTGGCGTAGTATGAAAGGGACCTAAGCTCATTTCTTTACACAACGCAGATATTACTAGGGAAATGGCCTACTCTTACACATAATATGACATAACTAATACTCTAAGTAGGCCTCCGTGTTGCTTGTGGGCTAACTATGGGGGGCAAACCTTGAACCTTTAATGATGTCATATATACAATCTCAAAACCGTATCAATATTGTTGCGGTTTTGAGTTTGTAAAGTGAGTCTAATAAAGGTTAAAATTTGCCCCCCATAGTTAGTCACACAAGCAACATGTAGCCTCGCGATAGTATAGTTATGTCTTAGTATTTGTGAGCTTAGTTCCTTTCCATTGTTAGTCTGCGTTGAGTAAGAGCCAGGAGAAAATAGGCCCTACTGCCACCGATCATCCTACGTCCGTAGCCTCAATCTCTTTTGCGCTAACGTTGGTTCATTTTGGGCGAGTTAACACGAGGCAGGCAGAGGAGGACCGGGGCGGAGTCGAGGGCGGAGCGGCGGAAGCGCTGATGGTAAGCACGAGCTGCCAATCAGAGCTCAGAGGTGGTGACGGCGGCGTTGCGTCAGAGGGCGTGGTGAGAAGGATCGAGAGTGTTCCAGAAGGTTCGGGGGGCATAGCTATAAGACCCGTGCGCAAAGCCCTCGACAGGACTTGCTGCGATGAAACATGACTCGCGTTGCACAAGGGTTGGTGAGTGGACTTGCATCGGAGGACTTGCTGTGATGAAAGAGGACTCGCATTGCACAAGGGTTGGTGAGAGGACTTGAAGCAGAGAATTTGCACGAGAACGCGCGTGCACAAACCAGCTCGGAGGATCGAGAAAGAGGAGTTGGCCGCGTGTGAGAACTGTACATATACGCAGGCACAGCCAGACGCGCTTAAACCGAGATACAGTGCATTTTGAGACGCGCAAGTGAGAACGGCTGAGTAACCGCCAGCCGCGCTAAAGTCCACCCTTTGCCGTTCCGCCCCATCATCTGCCTTGTTCGAGAGACGCGATACGAGTCCCTGCCTTTGCCTGGCACCATCGTCGCGGGACGTGCCGGGGCCGTGGAGAGCCGGACGGGGACCATCTCTGGATGACCACGTCGATGCGTTGGGGAGCATCTACCCATCTGCAATTCCCTGTGTGAGTGTGAGACAGGCCCATTGTCTGGGCTTAAGTTAAGACTGCTTCAGGCTACTCTGTGTCTCTGCGTCCCTGAACATTGTATATACGTGTGGGAAATAATTAAACCCTTTGTTCTTCCTTTCTTCCTGATTTGATCGTTCCTGTGGTTTCCTCATTTGACTAAGTGTGGCACGAGCACAACCGCTCTAATCGGGTACCAACCTCTAGGTAACTGCGCGGACCACGTGTACGCAATCCGCTCGGTGTACTCAAACCACACGTGGTTCGTGCGAGGCTTGTTTCCTCGCTCCCAGGGCAGCGCGGGGAATTAGGTACAAGCGAGAAGTGGTCCCGAGACCCTACTCCACGTTTGTCCGGAAGGGACGTTGCAAGCCTCGGTTCCGCCAAGCCCAGCAAAGACAAGAGGATTAATCCCCCCTTGGTAAGGGGAAGAAGGGCGGCGTAGAGAACCATAACAATATGATAAAATAGAGAACGGTGGCCATATTTGGCACCATACTGGCCGCCATCTTGGTTTTGGATATTTTGAGTGTTTTAGTCATGTAATTAATGACTTTATAGGATTGCTTGTGTTTGAAAACCTCCGTTTCGACACTTTGGTTGCATTTCTACCATGTCTACTTGTTAAGATATGATAAAAAACAAAATGGCGGCCATTTTGGCGGCCATATTGAAAAGCACAAGGAGGATTTTCGGGAACTTTTGGTATGTTTTTAAACTCATTTTTCTGGACCTTTCCTGAAATTTGCAGCTTGTTATAAATTTTTTCCAGGCTTAACTTATAATTCTTGGCCTATTGGGAAATGAAAGCAAAGTGCAGTCACGTGTTAATTAATACGATAAGAGAGCAAAGTAACACAGCAACCACCACAACAACAGCACTATTTTTATCCTTAGACTACGGTACCGGTACATCACGAGTTACTTCTACCACTGTCACTCCCATTATACTTGTTATATCCCTTCCGCCTTCCACCTAAAACAGTTTTAAAAGTTAAAACAACAGGAAGGGATCGGAGAAAACACCCCCCAGCCTTTGTGAGACTGGACCAAACATGCTCCTCCCCATCGATTAGAGTACTGTATGGGTGTGGCCCAGGCTCATCCCCATCAATTAGAGTACTGTACTGTATGGGAGTGTCCCAGGCTCATCCCCATCAATTAGAGTACTGTATGGGAGTGGCCCAGGCTCATCCCCATCGATTAGAGTACTGTATGGGAGTGGCCCAGGCTCATCCCCATCAATTAGAGTACTGTATGGGAGTGGCCCATGCTCATCCCCATCGATTAGAGTACTGTATGGGAGTGGCCCAGGCTCATCCCCATCAATTAGAGTACTGTACTGTATGGGAGTGGCCCAGGCTCATCCCCATCAATTAGAGTACTGTATGGGAGTGGCCCAGGCTCATCCCCATCGATTAGAGTACTGTATGGGAGTGGCCCAGGCTCATCCCCATCAATTAGAGTACTGTACTGTATGGGAGTGGCCCAGGCTCATCCCCATCAATTAGAGTACTGTATGGGAGTGGCCCAGGCTCATCCCCATCGATTAGAGTACTGTATGGGAGTGGCCCAGGCTCATCCCCATCAATTAGAGTACTGTACTGTATGGGAGTGGCCCAGGCTCATCCGCATCAATTAGAGTACTGTATGGGAGTGGCCCAGGCTCATCCCCATCAATTAGAGTACTGTATGGGAGTGGCCCAGGCTCATCCCCATCAATTAGAGTACTGTACTGTATGGGAGTGGCCCAGGCTCATCCCCATCAATTAGAGTACTGTATGGGAGTGGCCCAGGCTCATCCCCATCAATTAGAGTACTGTACTGTATGGGAGTGGCCCAGGCTCATCCCCATCAATTAGAGTACTGTATGGGAGTGGCCCAGGCTCATCCCCATCAATTAGAGTACTGTATGGGAGTGGCCCAGGCTCATCCCCATCGATTAGTGTACTGTATGGGAGTGGCCCAGGCTCATCCCCATCAATTAGAGTACTGTACTGTATGGGAGTGTCCCAGGCTCATCCCCATCAATTAGAGTACTGTATGGGAGTGGCCCAGGCTCATCCCCATCAATTAGAGTACTGTATGGGAGTGGCCCAGGCTCATCCCAATCGATTAGAGTACTGTATGGGAGTGGCCCAGGCTCCTCCCCATTGATTAGAGTACTGTGCTGTATGGGAGGAGGCCAGGCTCCTCCCCATCGATTAGAGTACTGTACTGTATGGAGTGTCCCAGGCTCATCCCCATCAATTAGAGTACTGTATGGGAGTCCCCCAGGCTCCTCCCCATCGATTAGAGTACTGTACTGTATGGGAGTGGCCCAGGCTCATCCCCATCAATTAGAGTAATGTATGGGAGTGGCCCAGGCTCATCCCCATCAATTAGAGTACTGTATGGGAGTGGCCCAGGCTCATCCCCATCGATTAGAGTACCGTAAAAATGGGGGTGAATAGGGACAAAAACTGAAAAAAAGTTCAGAAACTTTTTTCGCTGAAAATTGATAACCATACTGATTTGTTGATATTTGGGTTGAAAGTGTTCTCTTGTTTTTTTAAAAAGTAACTTATAGTCCCTATCAACCCCATATATGGGTTAAATAGGAATAAATAGGATTTTCATGGCTGTCGCCATTCACCCCGTTTTACGGGTGAATAGGCACAGTCACTAATACAAAAAAATAATAATCAAGAAACAATCCTGAGTTTCCAACTTATTGCTGAATTGATAGCTCAGATGGATGCACATAATATACACCTGAAGGAGCTGCGCTCCAACGCGAGTCGAAAGAATTGACGCGACCAAAGACGGAATTCGTCCGAGTTGCTTTAATGAAACAAAACAGCTCAGGTATTCTGACAAGCCCGTTTATCGGGCAGCAATATATATACACATTTATGCCGGGGCGTTTGCCCGGGAAAACCGAGACCGGGCATGCCCGGGTGTCAAGGGCGAGTCCTGGAAAGGCGAGTCTGGACATGCCCGGGCGTCCTGGACGCGGCCTGGCAAGTCGAGGCTGGGCATGCCCGAGCGCTCTGGGCGAGCCCTGGAAAGGCGAGAGCGGGCATGCCCGGACGCTCTGGGCGAGCCCTGGAAAGGCGAGTCTGGACATGCCCGGGCGTCCTGGACGTGGCCTGGCAAGTCGAGGCTGGGCGTGCCCGGGCGCTCTGGGCGAGCCCTGGAAAGGCGAGAGCGGGCATGCCCGGGAAAGACGAGACCGGGCGTGCCCGGGAGGTTCGGGCGTGCCCGGGAACAGCGAGTCCGGGCATGCCCAGGAGAGGCGCGTCTGGGCCCGTCCGGACGAGCCCGGCATGGCGATCGCGCCCTGGCCGTGTCCTGGCAGGTGCAAGGTGATTGTGTACATTCAGCGGGAACCGCTACACACGCCCCTCCAGAATCGACCTGCACCGGCAGGGTCAATTAAATGGGGGTCCGGATGACCCGGCCGAAGCGACCCCTGGAGGGTCGTGGGGGGGGGGGGGGGGGCAACCGTGGTGGTCGGTCGACGTCCACGTGCGCCGGTTTGAGGCGGTCCACAGAGATCCGGTCCGACCGGCCGCCGACGTCGACGACGAAGGACTTGTCGCCCCGTCGCAGGACCCGGAAGGGCCCGTTGTACGGCGGCCGGAGTGGCCCCCGGTGCGCGTCATGATGCACAAAGACGTACTCCGCTGTGCGAAGCGCCGGGGGGACGTAGGACTGGGGGCCACCGTGGCGGGACATTGGCACGGGGGCAAATCGCCGGGCGGCCTCCTGGAGGTCCGAGCGCTGGTGTGCGGCGGACCAGGGACTGGTAGCGTCGGTCACGAACTCGCCCGGGACGCGGGGCGGCTGGCCGTAGACGAGCTCGGCGGCGGACGCCCGGAGGTCCTCCTTGGGGGCCGTGCGGAGGCCCAAAGGACCCACGGCAGCCGGTCGGTCCAACCGTCGTCCTGAAGGCCGGCCATGAGTGCGGCCTTCATGGAGCGGTGAAACCGCTCGCACAACCCGTTGGCTTAGGGGTGGTAGGCCGTGGTGCAGTGCAGCGTGACCCCCAACGAGCGGGCGACCGCGCCACAAAGTTCGGACGTGAACTGTGGGCCGCGGTCGGACGAGATGTCCACCGGTGCGCCGAAGCGCGCGACCCAGGTGGCGATGAACGCCTGCGCCACGTCGGCGGTGGTGGTGGAGGTGAGGGGCATGGCCTCCGGCCACCTGGTGGTCCTGTCCACCATGGTGAGCAGGTGGGTGAACCCCCGCCATGGGGGCAGGGGACCCACCAGGTCCACGTGGACGTGGTCGAAACGCCGTGCAGGCACGGTGAAAGGTGCAAGCGGGGCCTGGGTGTGGCGGTGGACCTTGGCCTGCTGGCAGGCCGTGCAGGCGTTGGCCCAGTTGCGGACGTTCCGTCGAAGGCCGTGCCAGACGAAACATGCCGACAGCAGCTTCTGAGAAGCTTTCCGGCCCGGGTGAGAAAGGCCGTGGATGGAGGCGAAGATGCGGCGCTGCCAGGAAACGGGCACGATGGGGCGAGGCTGGCCCTGGGAGATGTCGCAGAGCAGGACGGTGCCCGCGAAGGGGATGTCGGCCAGGCGGAGGCCCGTGTCCGCCGCCCGGAGGGCCTGCACCGAGGTGTCGGTGGTTTGGTCGGCCGCCATGAGCGCGAAGTCCACGCCGAGGTGGACCGCGTTCGCGCTGGCCCGAGAAAGACAGTCGGCCACGGCGTTGTCTTTGCCGGCGACGTGCCGGATGTCCGTGGTGAATTCCGACACGGCGGAGAGGTGGCGCTGCTGGTGAGCCGACAACGGCTCCATGACTTTGGCCATTGCGTAGACCAATGGCTTGTGGTCGACGAAAGCCGTGAACGGGCGGCCCTCCAGGAGGTGTCGGAAATGGCGAACGGCAAGGGAATAGACCGAGCAGCTCGCGGTCGAACGTGCTGTATTTTAACTCGTTCGGCCGGAGTTGCCGGCTGAAAAAAGTGAGTGGCTGCCAAACCCCGTCCACCCATTGTTCATGGACGGCGCCCACCACGTAGTTGGAGGCGTCCATAGTGAGGGCGATGGGCGCGTTGAGCACCGGGTGAGCCAGCAGCGTTGCGTCGGCGAGGGCCCGTTTTGCGCTCGCGAAGGCCGCGTCCATGGCCGTGGACCAAACGATGTCATGCTTGGCCTGGTGGTATCCCCGTATCAGGTCAATTTTGGAAAATATGACCCGTCCCGCCAAACGGGCGGAAAAGTCCTGGATGTGCGGGATCGGGTACCTGTCGGGGGTGGTAGCGTCGTTGAGACGGCGGTAGTCGCCACACGGGCGCCATCCGCCCCCCGGCTTTGGCACGATGTGCAGTGGTGAGGCCCACGCGCTATTGGAGCGCCGCACGATGCCGAGGTGCTCCAACGCGTCGAACTCGGCCTTTGCCACGGCAAGCTTGACTGGGTCGAGGCGGCGGGCCCTGGCGTAGACCGGCGGGCCCGTAGTGGGTATGTGGTGCTCGATCCCATGCCGCACTGCGACGGCCGAAAACGTCGGCCGCGTGAGGGCCGGGAATTCTGCGAGCAGGCGAGCGAACTCGTTCGCCGTCAGGAGGGTGCACGCCAGTTCGGTCGGCGCGGAGCTGCTCATCGTGCACGCCAGGGTGCTGAAGGTCTAGGCGTGGACAAGGCGACGTCGTTTGACGTCGACCAGCAGCCCGTGCGCGCAGAGGAAGTCTGCGAGGTCCACTGGAAGCGCTGGCTGCCGAAGCAGAGGGTGACGTCGCGCGGGCCGAAAGTGCGTATGGCCGAGCCATTAGCAGCGACCAAAGAGGGGCCGCAAACGGCGTCCCACCTGTCCTGCTCGGAGGCGGGTATGACGCTCAGTTGTGCGCCGGTGTCACAAAGGAAACGCCGCCCGGACGCTTTGTCCCGAATAAAAAGCAAGTTGCCCGAGTGGCCGGCGCTCATGGCTGGGACTGAACGCCGGCCCGGCCGTTTCCCGACTTGCCGAAAGTGCACGGGGGTTGGCACGTCCGAGCCTTGTGTCCGAACCTGGCATGGTAATAACACCACGCCTGGTCAGGTGGAGGCCCCGGCCGTCGTGTCGGAAGCGGTCGGCGCGGCGCGGCGGCCGCCAGTTGCTCCGGCAGTTCGGCCTCCAACCGCGCAGGGCGCTCGGGCGTCGTGGGCGTCGCCTCGGACGGCGGCAGGCTCCAGGTAGCCGCGCCGATGTGTTGGCCCGCCGAGGAGATCTTATCGGCTTCCCTGGCGAGGGCGCGGGGATCGGTGATCAACGTGCCAGCCAGGGCGAGGCGTACCGGGTGAGGCAGCTGGCGAAGGAACAGCTCGCGGAACAGAAAATCCGGAGAGTGCTCACCGAGCAACGAGAGCATATAGTCCATGCGCTCGGACGGGCACGTGTCGCCGAGCTCGGGCAGGTCGAGCAGGCGCCGTGCGCGTGCCGCCGGTGAGAGGGCGAAAGTGTCGAGGAGGAGCGTCTTCAGCGCGTCATACTTGTCAGCAGCCGGCGGGTGCTCGAGGAGGCTCAGGGCGCGGGCCGCGGTGGCAGAACCGAGCGCTGCCACGACGTGGTGGAAGCGGGTGTCGTCCGCGGTGATGCCTCGCAGGGCGAACTGGGAGTCTGCCTGGGCGAACCAAACAGCCGCGTGAGCCTCCCAGAAGGTAGGCAGTTTAAGAGTCACTGCCGTGTCCATGTCGGCAGGTCACCAGGGAAGGAGCTGCGCTCCAACGCGAGTCGAAAGAATTGACGCGACCAAAGACGGAATTCGTCCGAGTTGCTTTTATGAAACAAAACAGCTCAGGTATTCTGACAAGCCCGTTTATCGGGCAGCAATATATATACACATTTATGCCGGGGCGTTTGCCCGGGAAAACCGAGACCGGGCATGCCCGGGTGTCAAGGGCGAGTCCTGGAAAGGCGAGTCTGGACATGCCCGGGCGTCCTGGACGCGGCCTGGCAAGTCGAGGCTGGGCGTGCCTGAGCGCTCTGGGCGAGCCCTGGAAAGGCGAGAGCGGGCATGCCCGGACGCTCTGGGCGAGTCCTGGAAAGGCGAGTCTGGAAATGCCCGGGCGTCCTGGACGCGGCCTGGCAAGTCGAGGCTGTGCGTGCCCGGGCGCTCTGGGCGAGCCCTGGAAAGGCGAGAGCGGGCATGCCCGGGAAAGACGAGACCGGGCGTGCCCGGGAGGTTCGGGCGTGCCCGGGAACAGCGAGTCCGGGCATGCCCAGGAGAGGCGCGTCTGGGCCCGTCCGGACGAGCCCGGCATGGCGATCGCGCCCTGGCCGCGTCCTGGCAGGTGCAAGGCGATTGTGTACATTCAGCGGGAACCGCGACACACCCATAATATAAACCACGGTGGCAATGAAAAAAAATAATGGGATAAAAAGTTTCTCCAAACTGTCCCTATTTCTTGATTATTATTATTTTGTATTAGTGACTGTCCCTATTCACCCGTAAAACGGGGTGAATAGGGACAGCCATAAAAATCCTATTTATTCCTATTTAACCCATATATGGGGTTAATAGGGGACTATAAGTTGCTTTTAAAAAAAACAAGAGAACACTTTCAACCCAAATATGAACAAATGAGTAGGGTTATCAATTTTCAGCGAAAAAGGTTTCCGAACTTTTTTCAAGTTTTTTCCCTATTCATCCCATTTCACGGTACTGTATGGGAGGGGGCCAGTTCCTCCCCATAGATTAGAGTACTGTACTGTATGGGAGTGGCCCTTGTTCCTCCCAATCGATTAGAGTACTGTAGGCCCACTGTATGGGGGTGGCCCAGGCTCCTCCCCATTGATTAGAGTACTGTACTGTATTTGAGAAAGGCACGCTCCTCTCCATCAATATGAGTACTGTACTGTATTTGAGAAAGGCAGGCTCCTCCTCATCGATTGGAGGACTGCACTGAATTGGAGGGGCCCAGGCTCCTCCCCATCGATTAGAGCACTGCACTGTATTGGAGGGACCCAGGCTCCTCCCCATCGATTAGAGTACTGTACTTTATGGGAGTGGCCCAGACTCATCCCCATCGATTCGAGTACTGTATGGGAGGGAGGCAGGCTCCTCCCCATCGATTGGAGTACTGTACTGTATGGGTGGTAGGTAGGCTCCTCCCCATCGATTAGAGTTCTGTACTGTATGGGAGGGGGCCCAAGCTCCTCCCCATCGATTAGAGTACTGTACTGTATGGGCGGGGCACAAGCTCCTCCCCATCGATTAGAGTACTGCATGGGAGGGAGCCAGGCACCTCCCCATCGAGGAGAGTACTGTACTGTATGGGAGGAGGCCAGGCTCCTCCCCATTGATTAGAGTACTGTACTGTGTTTGAGAAAGGCACGCTCCTCTACATCAATATGAGTACTGTACTGTATTTGAGAAAGGCAGGCTCCTCCTCATCGATTGGAGGACTGCACTGAATTGGAGGGGGCCCAAGCTCCTCCCCATCGATTAGGGTACTGTACTGTATTTGAGGAAGGCAGGCTCCCCCCCCCCATCGATTAGAGTACTGTACTGTATAGTGTATGGGAGAGCGGCCCAGGCTCCTCCCCATCGATTACAGTACTGTACTGTATGGGAGGGGAATAGGCTCCTCCCCATCGATAAGAGTGCTGTATGGGAGGGGGCCCAGGCTCATCCCCATCTATTACAGTACTGTACTGTATGGGAGGAGGCCCAGGCTCCTCTGCATCGATTAGTGTACTGTACTGTATGGGGAAGGGCCCAGGCACCTCCCCATCGAGGAGAGTACTGTACTGTATGGGCGGAGGCCAGGCTCCTCCCCATCGATTAGAGTACTGTACTGTATGGGAGTGGCCCAGGTTCATCCCCATCGATTAGAGTACTGTACTGTATGGGAGGGAGCCAGGCTCCTCCCCATCGATTAGAGAACTGTACTGTATGGGCGGAAGGTAGGCTCCTCCCCATCGAATAGAGTACTGTACTATATGAGAGGGGAATAGGCTCCTCTCCATCGATAAGAGTACTGTATGGGCGGGGGCCCAGGCTCATCCCAACTATTACAGTACTGTATGGGAGGAGGCCCAGGCGCCTCCCCATCGATTAGAGAACTGTACTGTATGGGTGGTAAGTAGGCTCCTCCCCATCGATTAGAGTACTGTACTGTATGGGAGGAGTGGGCCCAGGCTCCTCCCCATCGATTATAGTACTGTACTGTTTGGGAGGGGATCCAGGCTTCTCCCCATGGATTACAGTACTATACTGTATGGGAGGGGGCCCAAGCTCCTCCCCATCAATTAGGGTACTGTACTGTATGGGAGGGGGCCAGGCTCCTCCCCATAGATTAGAGTACTGTACTATATGGGAGCGGCCCAGGCTCCTCACCATTGATTAGAGTACTGTACTGTATTTGAGAAAGGCAGGGCTCCTCTCCATCAATATGAGTACTGTACTGTGTTTGAGAAAGGCAGGCTCCTCCCCATCGATTAGAGTACTGCACTGTATGGGAGTGAGGTAGGCGCCTCCTCATCGATTAGAGTACTGTATTGGAGGGAGGCAGGCTCCTCCCCATCGATTAGAGTACCGGTACTGTACTGAATGGGAGGGTGAACAGGGACCTCCCCATCGATTAGAGTACTGTACTGTATGGGAGGCGGCCCAGGCTCCTCCCCATCGACTAAAGTATGACACTGTATGGGAGGGGCCCCGGCTCCCCTCCATCGATTCGAGTACTGTATGGGTGGGTGTCCAGGCTCCTCCCCATCGATTGGAGTAATGTACTGTATTTGAGGGAGGCAGGCTCCTCCCCATCGATTCGAGTACTATACTGTATGGGAGGGGCCAGGCTCCTCCCCATCGATTAGAGCACTATACTGTATGGGAGGAGGCCCAGGCTCCTCCCCATCGATTACAGTACTATACTATATGGGAGGAGGCCCAGGATCCTCCCCATGGATTACAGTACTATACTATATGGGAGGAGGCCCAGGCTCCTCTCCATGGATTAGAGAACTGCACTGTATTGGAGGAGGCAGTCTCCTCCCCATCGATTAGAGTACTGTACTGTATTGGAGGAGGCAGTCTCCTCCCCATGGATTCGAGAACCACACTGTATTGGAGGAGGCAGAGTCCTCCCCATCGATTAGAGTACTGTACTGTATTTGAGGAAGACAGGCTCCTCCCCATCGATTAGAGTACTGTACTGTATGGGAGGAGGCCCAGGCTGCTCTGCATCGATTAGTGTACTGTACTGTACTGTATTGGGAAGGGTCCAGGCATCTCCCCATTGAGGAGAGCACTGTACTGTATGGGCGGGGATCCAGGCTCCTCCCCATAGATAAGTACTGTACTGTATGGGTGGTAGGTAGGCTCCTCCCCATCGATTGGAGTACTGTTCTGTATGGGGGTAGGCCCAGGCACCGCCCCATCGATTAGAGTACTGTACTGTATGGGAGGAGGCCCAGGCTCCTCCGCATCGATTTGAGTACTGTCTTGTATGGGAGTAGGCCCAGGCTCCTCCCCATCGATTAGAGTACTGTACTGTATGGGAGGGGATCCAGGCTCCTCCCCATCGATTAGAGTACTGTACTGTATGGGAGGGGCGAAGGCTCCTCCCCATCGATTAGAGTACTGTACTGTATGGGAGGGGATCCAGACTCCTCCCCATCGATTAGAGTACTGTACTGTATGGGAGGGGCGAAGGCTCCTCCACATCGATTAGAGTACTATACTGTATGGGAGGAGATCCAGACTCCTCCCCATCGATTAGAGTACTGTACTGTATGGGAGGGGCCAAGGCTCCTCCTCATCGATTAGAGTACTGTACTGTATGGGAGGGGCCAAGGCTCCTCCCCATCGATTAGAGTACTGTACTGTATGGGAGGGGAGCCAGGCTCCTCCTCATCGATGAGAGTACTGTACTGTATGGGAGGGGGCCCAGGCTCCCCCCCATAGATTAGAGTCTTGCACTGTATGGGAGGGGCCCAGACTCCTCCCCATCAATTAGAGTACTGTACTGTATGGGAGGGGAGCCAGGGTCCTCCCCATCAATTAGAGTACTGTACTGTATGGGAGGGGAGCCAGGGTCCTCCCCATCAATTAGAGTACTGTATGGGAGGGGAGCCAGGGTCCTCCCCATCAATTAGAGTACTGTACTGTATGGGAGGGGAGCCAGGGTCCTCCCCATCAATTAGAGTACTGTACTGTATGGGAGGGGAGCCAGGGTCCTCCCCATCAATTGGAGTACTGTACTGTATGGGTGGAGGCCCACTGCCCAGGGTCCTCCCCATCAATTGGAGTACTGTACTGTATGGGTGGATCCCAGGCCCCTCCCCATCGATTTGAGTACTGTACTGTATGGGAGGAGGCCCAGGGTTCCTCCCCATCAATTGGAGTACTGTACTGTATGGGAGGGGATCCAGGCTCCTCCCCATCGATTTGAGTACTGTACCGTATGGGAGGAGGCCCAGGGTTCCTCCCCATCAATTGGAGTACTGTACTGTATGGGAGGTTCCCAGGCCCCTCCCCATCGATTTGAGTACTGTACTGTATGGGCGGGGATCCAGGCTCCTCCCCATCGATTGGAATCCCAAGAGTGAGGAGGACGCCAAACAGGCCCCTCCCATATACATCCCGGAAGATGGCTTCCTGTCGCGTTCTCCGTCCCTTGGTTGCCGCAGCTCTCTTTCGAGTCGCCGGTCAATCGAGGCCTTCATCGAATACGATCTCTCCCTTCCGAAGCCTTTGTCGCGGTTTCTCCTCTAACAAACTGACTGCTGCTGGTACGGTGGGAATTTGAAAGGTGCTGGTATGACAGGGGGTTGGGAAGGTGGAGGGCAAAGGTGAACACAGGAGAAACGATACCTTACGGGGGAAAGAGAAGGTCGAACATGAATATGATGAGAATTAAATATTTAAATGCAAAGGTAGATGAATCCCAGAAAGACAAGATGATTATGAATGTGGTAAAAAGAAGTCGGGAAGGGGTTATCAATCATGGAACCGACGAGGTGTTCCTCATGTCGAACAAAGTTTCATTTTTGTTTCGTGTTTGGGTGAAGTTACCGCTATCGTTCATTTAGGTTATCATTTTAATTTGTTGTTTAAATCTCCTTTATCATCGGTTGGGGTTATCATTTTATATTGTTTGAAGTCTCCTCCATCGCACGTTTGGGTTATCATTTCAAATTGTTGTTTAAAGTCTCCTCTGTCACACGTTTGGGTTATCATTTTAAATTGTTGTTTGAAGTCTCCTCCACTGCACGTTTGGGTTATCATTTTAAATTGTTGTCTGAAGTCTCCTCCACTGCACGTTTGAGTTATCATTTTATATTGTTTGAAGTCTCCTCCACTGCACGTTTGGGTTATCATTTTAAATTGTTGTTTGAAGTCTCCTCCACTGCACGTTTGGGTTATCATTTTAAATTGTTGTTTAAAGTCTCCTCTGTCACACGTTTGAGTTATCATTTTATATTGTTTGAAGTCTCCTCCACTGCACGTTTGGGTTATCATTTTAAATTGTTGTTTCAAGTCTCCTCCACTGCACGTTTGGGTTATCATTTTAAATTGTTGTTTCAAGTCTCCTCCACTGCACGTTTGGGTTATCATTTTAAATTGTTGTCTGAAGTCTCCTCCACTGCACGTTTGGGTTATCATTTTAAATTGTTGTTTGAAGTCTCCACTGCACGTTTGGGTTATCATTTTAAATTGTTGTTTAAAGTCTCCTCTATCGCACGTTTGGGTTATCATTTTAAATTGTTGTTTGAAGTCTCCTCCACTGCACGTTTGGGTTATCATTTTAAATTGTTGTTTAAAGTCTCCTCCATCGCACGTTTGGGTTATCATTTTAAATTGTTGTTTGAAGTCTCCTCCACTGCACGTTTGGGTTATCATTTTAAATTGTTGTTTCAAGTCTCCTCCACTGCACGTTTGGGTTATCATTTTAAATTGTTGTCTGAAGTCTCCTCCACTGCACGTTTGGGTTATCATTTTAAATTGTTGTCTGAAGTCTCCTCCACTGCACGTTTGGGTTATCATTTTAAATTGTTGTCTGAAGTCTCCTCCACTGCACGTTTGGGTTATCATTTTAAATTGTTGTCTGAAGTCTCCTCCACTGCACGTTTGGATTATCATTTTAAATTGTTGTTTGAAGTCGTCTCCACTGCACGTTTGGGTTATCATTTTAAATTGTTGTCTGAAGTCTCCTCCACTGCACGTTTGGGTTATCATTTTAAATTGTTGTTTAAAGTCTCCTCTGTCGCACGTTTGGGTTATCATTTTAAATTGTTGTTTGAAGTCTCCTCCACTGCACGTTTGGGTTATCATTTTAAATTGTTGTTTAAAGTCTCCTCTGTCGCACGTTTGGGTTATCATTTTAAATTGTTGTCTGAAGTCTCCTCCACTGCACGTTTGGGTTATCATTTTAAATTGTTGTTTCAAGTCTCCTCCACTGCACGTTTGGGTTATCATTTTAAATTGTTGTCTGAAGTCTCCTCCACTGCACGTTTGGGTTATCATTTTAAATTGTTGTCTGAAGTCTCCTCCACTGCACGTTTGGGTTATCATTTTAAATTGTTGTCTGAAGTCTCCTCCACTGCACGTTTGGGTTATCATTTTAAATTGTTGTCTGAAGTCTCCTCCACTGCACGTTTGGGTTATCATTTTAAATTGTTGTCTGAAGTCTCCTCCACTGCACGTTTGGATTATCATTTTAAATTGTTGTTTGAAGTCTCCTCCACTGCACGTTTGGGTTATCATTTTAAATTGTTGTCTGAAGTCTCCTCCACTGCACGTTTGGGTTATCATTTTAAATTGTTGTTTAAAGTCTCCTCTATCGCACGTTTGAGTTATCATTTTAAATTGTTGTTTCAAGTCTCCTCCATCGCACGTTTGGGTTGTCATTTTAAATTGTTGTCTGAAGTCTCCTCCACTGCACGTTTGGGTTATCATTTTAAATTGTTGTTTAAAGTCTCCTCTATCGCACGTTTGAGTTATCATTTTAAATTGTTGTTTCAAGTCTCCTCCATCGCACGTTTGGGTTATCATTTTAAATTGTTGTCTGAAGTCTCCTCCACTGCACGTTTGGGTTATCATTTTAAATTGTTGTTTAAAGTCTCCTCTATCGCACGTTTGGGTTATCATTTTAAATTGTTGTTTCAAGTCTCCTCCATCGCACGTTTGGGTTATCATTTTAAATTGTTGTCTGAAGTCTCCTCCACTGCACGTTTGGGTTATCATTTTAAATTGTTGTCTGAAGTCTCCTCCACTGCACGTTTGGGTTATCATTTTAAATTGTTGTTTCAAGTCTCCTCCATCGCACGTTTGGGTTATCATTTTAAATTGTTGTCTGAAGTCTCCTCCACTGCACGTTTGGGTTATCATTTTAAATTGTTGTTTAAAGTCTCCTCTATCGCACGTTTGAGTTATCATTTTAAATTGTTGTTTCAAGTCTCCTCCATCGCACGTTTGGGTTATCATTTTAAATTGTTGTCTGAAGTCTCCTCCACTGCACGTTTGGGTTATCATTTTAAATTGTTGTTTCAAGTCTCCTCCATCGCACGTTTGGGTTATCATTTTAAATTGTTGTTTCAAGTCTCCTCTATCGCACGTTTGAGTTATCATTTTAAATTGTTGTTTCAAGTCTCCTCCATCGCACGTTTGGGTTATCATTTTAAATTGTTGTCTGAAGTCTCCTCCACTGCACGTTTGGGTTATCATTTTAAATTGTTGTTTGAAGTCTCCTCCACTGCACGTTTGGGTTATCATTTTAAATTGTTGTTTGAAGTCTCCTCCACTGCACGTTTGGGTTATCATTTTAAATTGTTGTCTGAAGTCTCCTCCATCGCACGTTTGGGTTATCATTTTAAATTGTTGTTTGAAGTCTCCTCCACTGCACGTTTGGGTTATCATTTTAAATTGTTGTCTGAAGTCTCCTCCACTGCATGTTTGGGTTATCATTTTAAATTGTTGTCTGAAGTCTCCTCCACTGCACGTTTGGGTTATCATTTTAAATTGTTGTCTGAAGTCTCCTCCACTGCATGTTTGGGTTATCATTTTAAATTGTTGTCTGAAGTCTCCTCCACTGCACGTTTGGGTTATCATTTTAAATTGTTGTCTGAAGTCTCCTCCACTGCACGTTTGGGTTATCATTTTAAATTGTTGTCTGAAGTCTCCTCCACTGCACGTTTGGATTATCATTTTAAATTGTTGTTTGAAGTCTCCTCCACTGCACGTTTGGGTTATCATTTTAAATTGTTGTCTGAAGTCTCCTCCACTGCACGTTTGGGTTATCATTTTAAATTGTTGTTTAAAGTCTCCTCTGTCGCACGTTTGGGTTATCATTTTAAATTGTTGTTTGAAGTCTCCTCCACTGCACGTTTGGGTTATCATTTTAAATTGTTGTTTAAAGTCTCCTCTGTCGCACGTTTGGGTTATCATTTTAAATTGTTGTCTGAAGTCTCCTCCACTGCACGTTTGGGTTATCATTTTAAATTGTTGTTTCAAGTCTCCTCCACTGCACGTTTGGGTTATCATTTAAAATTGTTGTCTGAAGTCTCCTCCACTGCACGTTTGGGTTATCATTTTAAATTGTTGTCTGAAGTCTCCTCCACTGCACGTTTGGGTTATCATTTTAAATTGTTGTCTGAAGTCTCCTCCACTGCACGTTTGGGTTATCATTTTAAATTGTTGTCTGAAGTCTCCTCCACTGCACGTTTGGGTTATCATTTTAAATTGTTGTCTGAAGTCTCCTCCACTGCACGTTTGGATTATCATTTTAAATTGTTGTTTGAAGTCTCCTCCACTGCACGTTTGGGTTATCATTTTAAATTGTTGTCTGAAGTCTCCTCCACTGCACGTTTGGGTTATCATTTTAAATTGTTGTTTAAAGTCTCCTCTATCGCACGTTTGAGTTATCATTTTAAATTGTTGTTTCAAGTCTCCTCCATCGCACGTTTGGGTTATCATTTTAAATTGTTGTCTGAAGTCTCCTCCACTGCACGTTTGGGTTATCATTTTAAATTGTTGTTTAAAGTCTCCTCTATCGCACGTTTGAGTTATCATTTTAAATTGTTGTTTCAAGTCTCCTCCATCGCACGTTTGGGTTATCATTTTAAATTGTTGTCTGAAGTCTCCTCCACTGCACGTTTGGGTTATCATTTTAAATTGTTGTTTAAAGTCTCCTCTATCGCACGTTTGAGTTATCATTTTAAATTGTTGTTTCAAGTCTCCTCCATCGCACGTTTGGGTTATCATTTTAAATTGTTGTCTGAAGTCTCCTCCACTGCACGTTTGGGTTATCATTTTAAATTGTTGTTTGAAGTCTCCTCCACTGCACGTTTGGGTTATCATTTTAAATTGTTGTTTGAAGTCTCCTCCACTGCACGTTTGGGTTATCATTTTAAATTGTTGTCTGAAGTCTCCTCCATCGCACGTTTGGGTTATCATTTTAAATTGTTGTTTGAAGTCTCCTCCACTGCACGTTTGGGTTATCATTTTAAATTGTTGTCTGAAGTCTCCTCCACTGCATGTTTGGGTTATCATTTTAAATTGTTGTCTGAAGTCTCCTCCACTGCACGTTTGGGTTATCATTTTAAATTGTTGTTTGAAGTCTCCTCCACTGCACGTTTGGGTTATCATTTTAAATTGTTGTCTGAAGTCTCCTCCACTGCACGTTTGGGTTATCATTTTAAATTGTTGTTTAAAGTCTCCTCTATCGCACGTTTATCATTTTAAATTGTTGTTTCAAGTCTCCTCCATCGCACGTTTGGGTTATCATTTTAAATTGTTGTCTGAAGTCTCCTCCACTGCACGTTTGGGTTATCATTTTAAATTGTTGTTTAAAGTCTCCTCTATCGCACGTTTGAGTTATCATTTTAAATTGTTGTTTCAAGTCTCCTCCATCGCACGTTTGGGTTATCATTTTAAATTGTTGTCTGAAGTCTCCTCCACTGCACGTTTGGGTTATCATTTTAAATTGTTGTTTGAAGTCTCCTCCACTGCACGTTTGGGTTATCATTTTAAATTGTTGTTTGAAGTCTCCTCCACTGCACGTTTGGGTTATCATTTTAAATTGTTGTCTGAAGTCTCCTCCATCGCACGTTTGGGTTATCATTTTAAATTGTTGTTTGAAGTCTCCTCCACTGCACGTTTGGGTTATCATTTTAAATTGTTGTCTGAAGTCTCCTCCACTGCATGTTTGGGTTATCATTTTAAATTGTTGTCTGAAGTCTCCTCCACTGCACGTTTGGGTTATCATTTTAAATTGTTGTTTGAAGTCTCCTCCACTGCACGTTTGGGTTATCATTTTAAATTGTTGTCTGAAGTCTCCTCCACTGCACGTTTGGGTTATCATTTTAAATTGTTGTTTAAAGTCTCCTCTATCGCACGTTTGAGTTATCATTTTAAATTGTTGTTTCAAGTCTCCTCCATCGCACGTTTGGGTTGTCATTTTAAATTGTTGTTTCAAGTCTCCTCTGTCGCACGTTTGGGTTATCATTTTAAATTGTTGTTTGAAGTCTCCTCCACTGCACGTTTGGGTTATCATTTTAAATTGTTGTCTGAAGTCTCCTCCACTGCACGTTTGGGTTATCATTTTAAATTGTTGTTTAAAGTCTCCTCTATCGCACGTTTGAGTTATTTTAAATTGTTGTTTCAAGTCTCCTCCATCGCACGTTTGGGTTATCATTTTAAATTGTTGTTTCAAGTCTCCTCTGTCGCACGTTTGGGTTATCATTTTAAATTGTTGTTTGAAGTCTCCTCCACTGCACGTTTGGGTTATCATTTTAAATTGTTGTTTGAAGTCTCCTCCACTGCACGTTTGAGTTATCATTTTATATTGTTTGAAGTCTCCTCCACTGCACGTTTGGGTTATCATTTTAAATTGTTGTTTGAAGTCTCCTCTGTCACACGTTTGGGTTATCATTTTAAATTGTTGTTTAAAGTCTCCTCTATCGCACGTTTGAGTTATCATTTTAAATTGTTGTTTCAAGTCTCCTCCATCGCACGTTTGGGTTGTCATTTTAAATTGTTGTTTCAAGTCTCCTCTGTCGCACGTTTGGGTTATCATTTTAAATTGTTGTTTGAAGTCTCCTCCACTGCACGTTTGGGTTATCATTTTAAATTGTTGTCTGAAGTCTCCTCCACTGCACGTTTGGGTTATCATTTTAAATTGTTGTTTAAAGTCTCCTCTATCGCACGTTTGAGTTATTTTAAATTGTTGTTTCAAGTCTCCTCCATCGCACGTTTGGGTTATCATTTTAAATTGTTGTTTCAAGTCTCCTCTGTCGCACGTTTGGGTTATCATTTTAAATTGTTGTTTGAAGTCTCCTCCACTGCACGTTTGGGTTATCATTTTAAATTGTTGTTTGAAGTCTCCTCCACTGCACGTTTGAGTTATCATTTTATATTGTTTGAAGTCTCCTCCACTGCACGTTTGGGTTATCATTTTAAATTGTTGTTTGATGTCTCCTCCACTGCACGTTTGGGTTATCATTTTAAATTGTTGTTTGAAGTCTCCTCCACTGCACGTTTGAGTTATCATTTTATATTGTTTGAAGTCTCCTCCACTGCACGTTTGGGTTATCATTTTAAATTGTTGTTTGAAGTCTCCTCCACTGCACGTTTGGGTTATCATTTTAAATTGTTGTTTAAAGTCTCCTCCACTGCACGTTTGGGTTATCATTTTAAATTGTTGTTTGAAGTCTCCTCCACTGCACGTTTGGGTTATCATTTTAAATTGTTGTTTGAAGTCTCCTCCACTGCACGTTTGGGTTATCATTTTAAATTGTTGTTTGAAGTCTCCTCCACTGCACGTTTGAGTTATCATTTTATATTGTTTGAAGTCTCCTCCACTGCACGTTTGGGTTATCATTTTAAATTGTTGTCTGAAGTCTCCTCCACTGCACGTTTGGGTTATCATTTTAAATTGTTGTTTAAAGTCTCCTCTATCGCACGTTTGAGTTATCATTTTAAATTGTTGTTTCAAGTCTCCTCCATCGCACGTTTGGGTTATCATTTTAAATTGTTGTCTGAAGTCTCCTCCACTGCACGTTTGGGTTATCATTTTAAATTGTTGTTTAAAGTCTCCTCTATCGCACGTTTGAGTTATCATTTTAAATTGTTGTTTCAAGTCTCCTCCATCGCACGTTTGGGTTATCATTTTAAATTGTTGTCTGAAGTCTCCTCCACTGCACGTTTGGGTTATCATTTTAAATTGTTGTTTGAAGTCTCCTCCACTGCACGTTTGGGTTATCATTTTAAATTGTTGTTTGAAGTCTCCTCCACTGCACGTTTGGGTTATCATTTTAAATTGTTGTCTGAAGTCTCCTCCATCGCACGTTTGGGTTATCATTTTAAATTGTTGTTTGAAGTCTCCTCCACTGCACGTTTGGGTTATCATTTTAAATTGTTGTTTGAAGTCTCCTCCACTGCACGTTTGAGTTATCATTTTATATTGTTTGAAGTCTCCTCCACTGCACGTTTGGGTTATCATTTTAAATTGTTGTTTGAAGTCTCCTCCACTGCACGTTTGGGTTATCATTTTAAATTGTTGTCTGAAGTCTCCTCCACTGCACGTTTGGGTTATCATTTTAAATTGTTGTTTAAAGTCTCCTCTATCGCACGTTTGAGTTATCATTTTAAATTGTTGTTTCAAGTCTCCTCCATCGCACGTTTGGGTTGTCATTTTAAATTGTTGTTTCAAGTCTCCTCTGTCGCACGTTTGGGTTATCATTTTAAATTGTTGTTTGAAGTCTCCTCCACTGCACGTTTGGGTTATCATTTTAAATTGTTGTCTGAAGTCTCCTCCACTGCACGTTTGGGTTATCATTTTAAATTGTTGTTTAAAGTCTCCTCTATCGCACGTTTGAGTTATTTTAAATTGTTGTTTCAAGTCTCCTCCATCGCACGTTTGGGTTATCATTTTAAATTGTTGTTTCAAGTCTCCTCTGTCGCACGTTTGGGTTATCATTTTAAATTGTTGTTTGAAGTCTCCTCCACTGCACGTTTGGGTTATCATTTTAAATTGTTGTTTGAAGTCTCCTCCACTGCACGTTTGAGTTATCATTTTATATTGTTTGAAGTCTCCTCCACTGCACGTTTGGGTTATCATTTTAAATTGTTGTTTGAAGTCTCCTCCACTGCACGTTTGGGTTATCATTTTAAATTGTTGTTTGAAGTCTCCTCCACTGCACGTTTGGGTTATCATTTTAAATTGTTGTTTAAAGTCTCCTCTGTCACACGTTTGGGTTATCATTTTAAATTGTTGTTTGAAGTCTCCTCCACTGCACGTTTGGGTTATCATTTTAAATTGTTGTCTGAAGTCTCCTCCACTGCACGTTTGGGTTATCATTTTAAATTGTTGTTTAAAGTCTCCTCTATCGCACGTTTGAGTTATTTTAAATTGTTGTTTCAAGTCTCCTCCATCGCACGTTTGGGTTATCATTTTAAATTGTTGTTTCAAGTCTCCTCTGTCGCACGTTTGGGTTATCATTTTAAATTGTTGTTTGAAGTCTCCTCCACTGCACGTTTGGGTTATCATTTTAAATTGTTGTTTCAAGTCTCCTCTATCGCACGTTTGGGTTATCATTTTAAATTGTTGTTTCAAGTCTCCTCCATCGCACGTTTGGGTTATCATTTTAAATTGTTGTTTCAAGTCTCCTCTGTCGCACGTTTGGGTTATCATTTTAAATTGTTGTTTGAAGTCTCCTCCACTGCACGTTTGGGTTATCATTTTAAATTGTTGTTTCAAGTCTCCTCCACTGCACGTTTGGGTTATCATTTTAAATTGTTGTTTAAATTCTCCTCCATCGTTCATTTAGGTTATCATTTTAAATTGTTGTTTCAAGTCTCCTCTGTCGCACGTTTGGGTTATCATTTTAAATTGTTGTTTAAAGTCTCCTCTATCGCACGTTTCAGTTATCATTTTAAATTGTTGTTTAAATTCTCCTCCATCGTTAATTTAGGTTCTCATTTTAAATTGTTTTTTAAGTCTCTTCTGTCGCACGTTTGGGTTATCATTTTAAATTGTTTTTTTAAGTCTCCTCTGTTGCACATTTGGGTTATCATTTTCAATTGTTGTTTCAAGTCTCCTCCATCGCACGTTTGGGTTATCATTTTAAATTGTTGTTTAAAGTCTCCTCCACTGCACGTTTGGGTTATCATTTTAAATTGTTGTTTAAAGTCTCCTCTATCGCACGTTTGAGTTATCATTTTAAATTGTTGTTTAAATTCTCCTCCATCGTTCATTTAGGTTATCATTTTAAATTGTTTTTAAGTGTCCTCTGTTGCACATTTGGGTTATCATTTTAAATTGTTGTTTAAATGCTCCTCCATCGTTAATTTAGGTTATCATTTTAAATTGTTTTTTAAGTCTCTTCTGTCGCACGTTTGGGTTATCATTTTAAATTGTTTTTTTAAGTCTCCTCTGTTGCACATTTGGGTTATCATTTTAAATTGTTGTTTAAATGCTCCTCCATCGTTAATTTAGGTTATCATTTTAAATTGTTTTTTAAGTCTCCTCTGTTGCACATTTGGTTTATCATTTTAAATTGTTGTTTAAATTCTCCTCCACCGTTAATTTAGGTTATCATTTTAAATTGTTTTTTAAGTCTCCTCTGCTGCACATTTGGGTTATCATTTTCAATTGTTGTTTAAAGTCTCCTCCATCGCACGTTTGGGTTATCATTTTAAATTGTTCTTTAAAGTCTCCTCCACTGCACGTTTGGGTTATCATTTTAAATTGTTGTTTAAAGTCTCCTCTATCGCACGTTTGAGTTATCATTTTAAATTGTTGTTTAAATTCTCCTCCATCGTTCATTTAGGTTATCATTTTAAATTGTTTTTTAAGTCTCCTCTATTGCACGTTTGGGTTATCATTTTAAATTGTTCTTTAAAGTCTCCTCCACTGCACGTTTGGGTTATCATTTTAAATTGTTGTTTAAAGTCTCCTCCACTGCACGTTTGGGTTATCATTTTAAATTGTTGTTTAAATTCTCCTGCATCATTCATTTAGGTTATCATTTTCAATTGTTTTTTAAGTCTCCTCTATCGCACGTTTGGGTTATCATTTTAAATTGTTGTTTAAAGTCCTCAAACAACCCCTCACTGTGCCTCATCCCTTCACCATCAAACCTTTCATCCTCCTCATCCTTCCCTTTCTTGGAACTCTTCTGCAATCTCTGACACACTATCAACTGCTCTCCCTACCTCCCCCTCTCATCCTTCATCTTACCCTACTCCTCCCCTCCCCTGTCCTGTACCCGATGCTCCCCCTCTCTCCATTAACGGTATGGATCTCAAACATCCGGGGCCTTCGCTCAAATCTGACTGATATCTCCATACAGGTTGCTTCTGACAATCCAGACTTGATCTGCTTAACAGAGACTTTCCTCCTTCAAGATGTCTCTGATTCCTTAATATCTCTTCCTGGTTACTCCCTCCTCCGGTATGATAGACCTGAGCCTCGTCCTGGTGGTGGGGTGGCTATCTTTATCAAAAACTCTCTTCCTCACTCTCCTTGCACTGCCCTCTCTCCTCCTCACCCCCAGGAGTATCTCTGGCTACGGCTTCCTCTCCGCTCCCACCTTTTGTTCATATGTGTTCTGTACCGTCCCCCAAACAGTGATGACTCCATCTACATTTCACTGTCTGACAACATGGACCAACTTCTATCCACTCATTCCAACTCTCTCTTCCTCATATGTGGTGACTTCAACTGTCATCATGCCACCTGGTTGGGTGTGGGTTCCTCTCTCACCAGTCATGGCACCTCAGCAAAGGACTTCTGTGACTCACTGGGATTGACACAATCTGTCAATTTCCCGACCCGGATCTCAGCCAATGGAGTATCTTCTCTTCTAGACTTGGTTATGACAAACTTCCCTGCTAATGTCTGCTGCTCTTCTTCTGCTCCAATCGGTTCTTCTGATCATGTGCTTGTCAAAGTGGACATCTCTCTGGCCATTCTCAGAGAGCCTCCTCAGCATCGACGAGTCTGGCATTTCACTCAGGCCGACTGGGACGGTCTTCAAGCAGCCATCAATCGTCTGGATTGGTCTCCCATCTCCACTGCCTCTGACATCAATTCTTCCTGGGAATTCTTCCAAAGCAAACTGATCTCTCTCATGCACAGATTTATCCCATCTCGCCTTCAGTTGTCTTACCCTTCCTCCCGTCCATGGTACACTGAATCTTGTGGTGAGGCAGTTGCCCTGAAACAACTTGCCTTTGCCTCTTGGAAGGTTAATCCAACTGAAGGCAATCTCAGTTCCTTCCACCAAGCTCGGATCAAGTGTGTGTCTACCGTCAGGAGTGCCAGGAAGCACTATCTCTCCTCACTCAAGAATGAACTCTCAAAGCTGTCTCCTTACTCCAAATCCTGGTGGCGTCTGGTCAAATCCGTTTCTGGTGTTTATTCCCCCTCCATCCCCTCCCTTACCTCAAATGGCCACACAGTTGACATCGCACGTGACAAAGCCGAATGCCTCAACTCTGTGTTTGCCTCAAAATCCTTAGTCCTAAACCCATCCCTCTCTCTGTTCCCACCTTTCCCAGTCGAACCCAACTGCTCCTGGTCTCTGTGTCCTTCTCTCCTGACAAGGTGGAGGAGTTTTTGTCAAACCTCGACTCTGATTCTGCAACTGGACCAGACGGCATCAGCCCACGGGTCCTTAAATCCCGCTCTGCTGCTCTATCTCACCCTCTCTCTGTTCTTTTCACCCTATCTTTTGCTCAAGTCTCCTCTATCGTACGTTGGGGTTATCATTTTAAATTGTTGTTTAAAATCTCCTTTATCGTACGTTTGGGTTATCATTTGAAATTGTTGTTTAAAGTCTCCTCTATCGTACGTTTGGGTTATCATTTGAAATTGTTGTTTAAAGTCTCCTTTATCGTACGTTTGGGTCCTCATTTGAAATTGTTGTTTAAAATCTCCTCTATCGTACGTTGGGGTTATCATTTTAAATTGTTGTTTGAAATCTCCTTTATCGTACTGTTACGGACCGCGGATAAGATGTTGTTTGGCCGAGCGGATGGCACTGCGGCCCTAACAGTTACCCCGACTAACCCGCTTCCTGAACGTTGGCCGAATCGCGCCACAGATATTCAATGGGGAAAAGACTAAAGCGAAGGATGTGAAGAAGAGGAAAGACAAAGGGTAAGGAATACAAATATAATTTATTACTATGCACAGGATTGAAAGAAACCCAGGAAGAAGATAAGATAAGAAAATAATTTACAGAAGAACTCAGAGACACAGTGCAAATATTAACTTATACAAGCTTACTTATACCCAGGGACAAGACAAAAGACAGACTACGAACACACTTACATGGGGGATGATGATAGGAATGGCAGGAGGTGGATGGCTGGAGGGGGGAGGAAGGGTCAGGTCCCTGCAAACGGCAGGGCTGGAGGTGACAGCTCCGACTCCTCGCGTTCTTGGCGGGAAAACCTCGGTGGCGTCGACGCAACTCTTGGTGTCCCTTTTTGTGCTCCTCCTCAACTCAACCCTCACAAGGCTTGCTGTCTTTCTTGGCTTCACTCTGCTTCACTCCGCCTCACTTCTCTTTACTTCTCCCACTATCTTTTGTAACCAACTCTCTTTCCGCCACCAACCACCAACCAACGTTCTGACGCGCCTCTCTGAACCTCTCTCTTTCTTGACTTTCTTTCTTCGCACGTCTCTCGGTCCAACCAACTCTCTCGGCTCTTGCGCGCGCGCTTTTATAGCGCCTCAGGCGATCAAGCCGCCGGCCTTCAGGACACGCCCCTCGGTGAGCTCGCTTCGGCCCTGATTGGTGGGCACAGGCCCTCTGACTCCACCCTTGATGACGATGGGCGGGCACGCCCTTCTTCCCCGAGCTGAGCATGCCGTAATGGCTAATGGTGGTTTTGGGGTGAAACCAACAACCCACAGCTGTAGCAAACCTGACAAACTGCCCAGTGCAGTTGGTAATTGAGGCTTGGAGGGGATGTAGTTGGCAATTGAGGCTTGGCAATGACGCAGTTGGAAATGGAAGTTTTGGGAATAGGAATGAAAGGAGATCTATCTTATTTCACTTGGTGCAATGGAGTATCATCTTAATGGAAGACAAGGCCTTACCCTAATACACATAATAAGGAAATAAACTACTGAACAGGGATATTATGGTGTCCTTCATGTATGCTTTATGGAACTAACTACGGGAACGCCCTTTGATCTTTATACAACACTGGAGCAAGGAGGGCAATACTTTACAACAATTTACACTACAACAAAAAAAAAAAACCATTCTCATATCCACAACACTGCACCCTCCTCCTCTTAGGCACGTCCCGGGCCTCTTACCTTAACTTTTAGTGTGGCACGTAGGTGTAGTTCCCTCTACTTTTAACCTGACCCTGAGTGCGTCAGTTTTAAAACATAAATAAATATGTCCCGCTGCTCCATTGCACCCTGCCTAACAGATTCACGCCCACAGCTAACCGAATTGCGGAATGGTCTTCAAACTATACATTGACGGTGGGGAGCATTATTTACAATTGCCGCTACTTTTATTTACAATAAAAGGGGGGGGGGGGGGAGACAGTCTGCTCTGCATCGACGCACCATGAAAGCACCCAAAACGCACCAATCGGTGCACAGTCACCATTGTTCATCAATAAAAATAAACCAACAACCCCTAACCCTGCTGGTGGTCTCTTGCTCTTCGGCTCCCTCTGCTGGCTAATGCTCTCTTCCTGTTGTTGTCATCTTCTTTGCTGGCGGCCTATTTGTATTAAAATAAAATGCACCCAACGTGTCCATTTCTTTTATTTATGCCCCACAGGGGGGCCGACTATGTATGGTTCACCTGTGGGGCATCAGTGCCCTGTGGCCAAGGTCTGCCAGCAATATCTCGGGCCCTCATGGCCGGTTCCAGCAGAGGGGCCATGCCCCAACCCATGGGGTCCATAAGTGGTGCTCAGCCACAGACATGTGGTCCATAAGGTGGTGCATCGATGCAGACAGCTGGTTCTGGGAGTTCCGGGCGCACAATGACGGACTCCCGCATGCTCCCCTCGGCGCCCAGTGGCGCACAGTCCTCATGTGGGAGACAAGGGGGGAAAAGACAGATGAGCGAGGGGTAAGGTCACAAGGGTACACATCAATAAGGCAATGCAAGGCGAAGTGCGTACGGAGAGCGAAGTGAGAAAACTCGTCCCTACTGTACGTCACCCCCCCCTGTCACCTACTCTACCCTTGCCCTTACCCCATATTTACAAAATCGACACCTTTACAAATTCATCGCTAATGTCACGTCTTCCCCATATTTCCCCTATACCAAATTCGTCTCCACAATCCCTCTATCCAAAATTTGCCATCACCCAATTCATCATCAATCCTCATAAGGAGGAAGAGATGGAACATCAAGCACAATGTCACACCCACGTCATGATGCGTCTCACAATCCAAACATTTGCATCAAAATAATAAAAACATGGCATGGTGCGGAGTTACGTCACCCCAGGTGAGTGGATGTAGATGGTGCGAGGAGACTTCAATCCTAACTATCCTCTAAATGACTTTAACACACTTTACACTACCCGGGGTCTTTCCCTGCCAATCCATTGGCCAACTTGCACTATGGGTTCTAAAAACCAATTCCCATTGACCAAACTGTGGTGCTTCATCAATTTGGGGTCTCACTCCCCCGATTCATCTCCCGGTGGCCTTGCACAATTTCCGGGCTGGGTCGTGCAGCTCTCCCAGCAGGTCTACCCACCTGCACACCTCCACCACTGTAGTTGCCACCCGAGCTTACCTCGCTGCACACCCTAACCTATCTAACTGGGGAAGGCCCCTCCTGGCTCTGTCACCCCTCGGTGCCCTCTGGCACTGGGCTACCCGGGTCCGTCCTCCGGATCCTCGGGCCCCATCCACAACAACTCTACCGGCTCCCAGAGCCCACCTGCGGCCTCACCTGGCCGACATCCTCACAGTGGTGGAGTGCCCAACCAACTACACACACACTAACAGGCTACACGCCCAGCCATTTCCACGTCACTAATGCACCCATCCAAATACCATTCTTCCAGCACGCACCACAGATGCCAATATCCAACCACAATTTACCTGTACCCTCTACCTAACACTTACACTACCCTCCCCGGGTATTCGTGATGGGGGTCCATTCTTCCCCCATTCACACCTTCGCACCATCCACTCCACTCCACAGTTTCTCCCATACTCACTCCACGACCATCCATTCCCATACTCCATGTATTCCACACTCAATGTATTTCACACAACCATTCTCCATACACCTGTTGTTGCACACCTGTGCAATCACTCCTGGTGCTTTCTGCACCCTCCTTCCTTCCTGGACCAATTGGTCAACTCAGCACCCATCACCATTACTCACTCAACCACTGCTCCATACACCTGTCCAGTTGCACACCTGTGCAATCACACCTTTTAACCATACATACGGCATCATCTAATCTACCTGTTGCCCTGTTAACTTAGTGCTCCCCGTCTCCCCTTTAAACTAAGCACATACCACGTCATTATCATCCACACTAATCTACCTGCGTCCCCACTACAGGTATCATTGTCACTACCTAATCTTAACGTTACGTAAGGTCATCTCTAGGTCCCTACACATTATATCCTAACCCTCCCGGGCTAGTTTTCACTGCCATAAACCCCATAAGACTAGTGCTCCTTTGCCCCCGTTGTGAGAGATGGCAGAGTTGCCATCCCACCACATCGGGCATCTTCCACTACCAATTTTGCACACTAAATTCCAGCTAATTAAAAATTTGCCAATCACTACCCATCATTTGCCAATCCTTTGCCAATCATCAAATTTTGCTTTTTCTACTTTCGGGGCCAAAACACTATCCTCATCATCACAGTATACTCACTAGTGCCTCTCGGTGCGCCAATTCACTTCTACAGCCCGGCTTCGCACGGCCGAGCAATGAATGCGGGTTGCTTGGTGCCGGCGGCTGGATGCGTCCGGCATTCGGTGCAAGGACGGGGGCTTACCCGGGCCGAGATCCCACGCACCATCTCGGCACGGTGCCGTCCAGTGGCCCGATCTCGACCTGCCGGAACGCCTCAACAAAAAGGGGTCGCCATGACAACCCTTCCTATTGGGCTGCCCGCTCTGCCTAGTGGAGCACGGACGCGGCCGTTCAGAGCGAGGCCCAGCGTGGATCGCGTACGGCGGTTCTTTCGAAACCGCCGTGGTTCGGATCCCCGCTGGTTCTCGCGGCACGCGAAGCCCGGCACGCACCGAGGGCCCGATTCGGCTAAACGTCGTTCTAACCGCTAACCCGGTTAGCGTCGATGCTCCATTCGCATGCTTACACCCCGCAGCCCGTTCCTTGCTCACACATCCAGCTGTCTCCATGCTATTTGTCATTGCACCTTCTCTTACACACCAAGGTACACTCATTCCGCTCACAGACTTGGTCACACACCTGACCACCGCACACCTTTGCACACACTGGTCATTCGCACACCTCACCAACACACCTCTTCGCGCCCCCTCCTCGGTCACCTCCTCTGTGACAACCACAGGTGTGCTCTCACTTGCACACCCAACCACGTGCCTCACTACCAACTCCAGCGTGCATTCCCATATGCGTTCTATCATTCCAGGTGTGCTTCCTTCCATTCCAGGTGTACATCCTCTCTCACCTGCCACAACCAACTCACGCTCCGTGTCACTCTTGCTACTTTCACCTCCACTCTCGGTCACGCATTCACCCTTACTCTTGCCAGCGCACTCTTTCCTCATGCACCCGTCCGTTACACACTTTTCTCACGCACACTCTCCCGTTACACTCACTACAGGTGTGCATTCTCCCTTACTCTTGACAGCGCACTCTTTCCCCATGCACCCGTCCGTTACACACCTTTCTCGTGCATCCTCTTGCGCACACTCTCCCGTTACTTCCTCCGTAACACTCACCACAGGTGTACACTCTCTCGTTACATCCTCTGTAACACTCACCACTACGCGCTTCCATGTGCTCCCTCGCACACGCGCTACGACCAACTCACTCTCGACAGCACACTCACTCCTCGGCGCGCACTTTTTCCTCACACACCCCAGAGTCGGACATTCTCGCACACCTCCTCTTTCACACTCCGTACCTGTCATGCACCTCACCATTGGTCCCTCACGAACACCCGGGTCTACACCACCCCCCAAGCCAACTAAATCTCCCCTCACACCATATACATTTCCGCGTATATCGTCACTCACCTCGGTACCTCGTCGTCGCACCTCCTCTGCCACCTGCAAACTCTTTATTTGGTTAGTGAGCACATAATCATGATTTGAGCACCGACCTTGCACATATTCCATCACCTCCTCCTGTATTTCTCTCTTAGTTTCCGTCCGTCTCTTCTTAATTTCACTCACCCCCTCTTTCACCTCCTCTAATCTTTGCTTCACCTCTTTTATTTCCCGGTGCGTCTCCTCAATTTCGTCCTCAAAGGCTACTTTGACCATTTCTATGTGCGTCCTCACATCCCGGTCCTTCGTCTCCATTACTTCTGTCACCTCGTCCAACCTCGTTGTCAGTCAGTCCCTCACGTACCATCTGACATTGCCTCTTCGTCGCTATCAAGTCATTTTTTATGTCGTTTTGTGTCGCCTTTAACCCTCCTAGTACCGCAGTATTCTTTTGTACCTGCTCCGCTAACTCCGTCTGTGCCACCGTCAGCTGTTCCACCTCCTGCGTCAGGTCCTCTATGCCCCCTTGTAACTTTGCCGTTCCATTTCTCACCTCTTTCTCCATACGCTTCTCACCTCGCTTTACCTCCTCGCGTACCCCCGAGACCTCCTCGCTTACACCTCGTCGTATCTCCTCCTTCATCTCCTCCATCTCCTCCATCTCCTCCATCTCTTTTGTAGATGCCACCCTCATCTGTCCCAATTCATCCCTCTTAGCATCCAATTTACCTTCTAACCCGATTTTCACCTCCTCTATCTGGTTCCCCATCCGTTTGATTTCTCGGGCGGATTGCTCCCCTACTTCCCGCAATTTGCCTTCCATCCTATCTTCTAGCCCCCTTAACCCATTTTCACCCCCTCTTTCTGATTCTCCTGGGCAGCCATTCTATTTTCCACCCCTGTTAACCCATTCTTCACCTCTTTTATCCCGTTGTCTAACGCTTCAAATTTATTGTCTAACCGTTCAAATTTACTGTCTAATCGTTCAAATTTACTGTCTAATCGTTCACCGGTACCCCTTGCTTCGTCCCTCATTGCCCCCATCATTCTGTTTTCCATTTTTTCACTATCAGCCCTCACTTCGTCCCTTATTCGCTCACTATCAGCTCTCGCTTCGTCCCTTATTCGCTCACCCATTTTGTCCATAAGGGCCCCCATTTGTAGCAAAAAAAGGTTCGAATCCACCGGTGCTGCTACGGTCACGGGCGCCGCTAAATTTGGTGCCGCTACACCCACGTGCGCGAGGATGCCATTTTGCGCGCCTGACACCTCCTCAACCACCTCCTCATTGCTCTCCTCCGTTTCCTCCCTGTGGTCCTGGATTACCCCTAACCCCTCTTCTAGTTCCCCCACCGGCATCCGATCGCCTTGACTAGCCATGGCGCGATTTCAAAATTCAGGTTTTTTTTTAAAAACAAATTTCAGCAGCTGGTAATTTTGAGCGCGTTAAGCGCGCTTCGGGTCCGATCCCGCTCCCGACACCAATTGTTACGGACCGCGGATAAGATGTTTGGCCGATCGGATGGCACCGCGGCCCTAACAGTTACCCCGACTAACCCGATTCCTGAACGTTGGCTGAATCGCGCCACAGATATTCAATGGGGAAAAGACTAAAGCGAAGGATGTGAAGAAGAAGAAAGACAAAGGGTAAGGAATACAAATATAATTTATTACTATGTACAGGATTGAAAGAAACCAAGGAAGAAGGAAAGATAAGAAAATAATTTACAGAAGAACTCAGAGACACAGTGCAAATATTAACTTATACAAGCTTACTTATACCCAGGGACAAGACAAAAGACAGACTACGAACACACTTACATGGGGGATGATGATAGGAATGGCAGGAGGTGGATGGCTGGAGGTGGATGGCTGGAGGTGGGAGGAAGGGTCAGGTCCCTGCAAACGGCAGGGCTGGAGGTGACAGCTCCGACTCCTCGCGTTCTTGGCGGGAAAACCTCGGTGGCGTCGACGCAACTCTTGGTGTCCCTTTTTGTGCTCCTCCTCAACTCAACCCTCACAAGGCTTGCTGTCTTTCTTGGCTTCACTCTGCCTCACTCCGCCTCACTTCTCTTTACTTCTCCCAATCTCTTTTGTAACCAACTCTCTTTCCGCCACCAACCACCAACCAACGTTCTGACGCGCCTCTCTGAACCTCTCTCTTTCTTGACTTTCTTTCTTCGCACGTCTCTCGGTCCAACCAACTCTCTCCGCTCTTGCGCGCACGCTTTTATAGCGCCTCAGGCGATCAAGCCGCCGGCCTTCAGGACACGCCCCTCGGTGAGCTCGCTTCGGCCCTGATTGGTGGGCACAGGCCCTCTGACTCCACCCTTGATGACGATGGGCGGGCACGCCCTTCTTCCCCGAGCTGAGCACGCCGTAATGGCTAATGGTGGTTTTGGGGTGAAACCAACAACCCACAGCTGTAGCAAACCTGACAAACTGCCCAGTGCAGTTGGTAATTGAGGCTTGGAGGGGATGTAGTTGGCAATTGAGGCTTGGCAATGACGCAGTTGGAAATGGAGGTTTTGGGAATAGGAATGAAAGGGTTTTTTTTTTTTTTTTTTGTATACTGAATTGAGGCTCGTGAAAGAGCTAACATTTATTTCACAAACAAATCAACCAGACAAACAAAATATACAAAAAGAGGGAGCGGAAGACAAGATGGGGAGAAGGGGAAGCACACAACCACAACATTTGAGAGCAGGGAGAAGTGTGGGAGGGAGAGGGCTTGGGGGCAGGAGGTGTGGGAAGGGGGGGGGGGGGCGTGGGTGGGAGAAGTATAAAACACAAGGGGACCGAAATTAGCGGGGGTAGAAAAGATCAAGGTTTTGGATGGGGGAGGATAAGAGATGGTGGTGAACATTTGTTTTAAAGACCTGGAGGGTGGAGTGGGATTGAAGAGAGTGAGGGAGTTTGTTCCAGAGGCGGGAGAAAAGAGGAATGAAGGTGTGAAGGTGAGTATAAAGTCTTGATTTTGGCAGTTTAACCATAAGAGGGTTGCAGGCAGATCTTGTGCGACCTGTAGGAATATTTGGGGGACAGAGCCCAGAGAGAGCTGGAGGAGCAAGGCCAGAGAGGAGTCGGTAGAAGACGGAAAGACCACCAACCTGCCTGCGGTGAGTGAGTGAAAGGCCCTTGGAGTTAGCTTCATCGCGGGAGATTCCAATGATTCTGAACGCTTTGGTTTCAACAGCGTGAAGACGGGCTAGGTGTGAGGCAGGAGCACCAGACCAGAGGGGAGAGCAGTATTCCATAGAGCTGCGGATGAAAGCCTTGTATGTGGTGAGGAGCTCAGGTGTGCCAAGGAAGGACTTCGTACGACGGAGGATGCCCAGTCGGCGACTGGCTTTGGAGGCCAGATTTGAAATGTGGTTTTCCCAGGAAAGATCATGGCAAATAGTGAGACCCAAAAGCTTGAGTGACAGAACTTCTTGGAGAGGATTATTCAGAAAGTGGATGGGAGGGTTTTCCAGTCGGTCTTTTCGGAGAGACATCGTAAGCGTGTGAGATTTATCAGGATTGAAAGACATGTTCCATTTGTTTGCCCAGTCTGTGATTTTGTCCAGGTCTGCAGAGAGTGAGGAGGCTGCAGACTGCCGATCTGAGGGATGAGGAATGGAGCGACAGAGAGTAGAGTCGTCAGCAAAGAGATAGAGAGGATTTTCAAGAGAGTCAGAGAGATCATTGATGAAGACCAGAAAAAGCACAGGGCCCAGAACACTACCTTGGGGAACTCCAGCCTGAACAGGAAGAGGAGACGAGAGAAACCCATTCAGGGCCACACGTTGACTACGACCAGAGAGGAAGTCCGCCAGCCATGCGTGGAGATTTCCATGGATACCAAAGGAGGAGAGTTTGGTGAGCAGAGCAGGGTGCCAGATCGTATCGAAGGCACGTGAAATGTCAAGGGAGACGGCTGTAATTTCCTGTTTGGCGTTGAGGACCTCCATCCATTGTTGAGAAAGCAGAAGCAGCATGTCCAGAGTAGAGTGACCAGGTCTGAAACCAAATTGATGATCAGAGATCAAGCCATTGGAGAAGAGGAAAGATTTCATATCTGAAGCAATGATGGATTCCATGACTTTGCTGATAATTGGGAGAAGGCTGATTGGTCTGTAGTTGCTGGGATCTGTTTTTGCACCTTTTTTGTGCAAAGCGGTGATGTTAGCTGATTTCCAAGCAGATGGCAGATGACCTTGAGCAAAAGAGAGGGTGAAGAGAACAGAAAGAGGGAGTGAAAGAGCGGAAGCACATGATTTTAGGACCCGTGGGCTGATGCCGTCAGGACCAGTTGCAGAATCAGAGTCGAGGGTTGACAGAAACTTTTCCACCTTGTAAGGAGGAAAGGACACAGAGTCCAGGAGCAGCTGGGTACGACTGGGTATGGTGGGTACAGAGAGGGATGGGTTTGGGACACAAGATTTAGAGGCAAACACAGAGTTGAGGCATTCAGCTTTTTCACGTGCGGAGTCAGCCGTTAATCCGTTTGAGGTGAGGGAGGGGATGGAGGGGGAACAAACACCAGAAACAGATTTGACCAGACTCCACCAGGATTTGGAAGAGGGAGACAGATAAGAGAGTTCGGTCTTGAGAACGGTGAGATATTGTTTCCTGGCTCTCCTGAGGGTGGACACACACTTGTTTCGGGCTTTGTGAAAGGAAATGAGATTTCCTTCCGTTGGATTTGCTTTCCAGGAGACGAAAGCAAGTTGTTTCAGGGCAACAGCCTCACCACAAGATTCCGTGTACCATGGACGGGAGGAAGGGTATGACAACTGAAGACGAGATGGGATAAATCTGTGCATGAGAGAGAGCAATTTACTTTGAAAGAATTCCCAGGATGAGTTGATGTCAGAGGCGGTAGAGATGAGAGACCAGTCCAGATGATTGAAGGCTGCTTGAAGACCGTGCCAGTTGGCCTGAGTGAAATGCCAGACTCGTCGACGAGGAGGCTCTCTGAGAATGGTCAGAGAGATGTCCACTTTGACAAGCACATGATCAGATGAGCCGATTGGAGCAGAAGAAGAGCAGCAGACATTTTCAGGGAAGTTTGTCATAACCAAATCCAGAAGAGAAGATGCTCCGTTGACTGAGATCCGGGTCGGGAAATTGACAGATTGTGTCAGTCCCAGTGAGTCGCAGAAGTCCTTTGCTGAAGAGCCATGGCTGGTGAGAGAGGTACCCACACCCAGCCAACTGGCATGGTGACAATTGAAATCACCACATATGAGGAAGAGAGAGTTGGGATGGGTAGATAGAAGTTGGTCCATATTATCAGACAGCGAGATGTAGATGGAGTCATCGCTGTTTGGTGGACGGTAGGATCTATCTTATTTCACTTGGTGCAATGGAGTATCATCTTAATGGAAGACAAGGCCTTACCCTAATACACATAATAAGGAAATAAACTACTGAACAGGGATATTATGGTGTCCTTCATGTATGCTTTATGGAACTAACTACGGGAACGCCCTTTGATCTTTATACAACACTGGAGCAAGGAGGGCGATACTTTACAACAATTTACACTACAACAAAAAAAACAAAACCATTCTCATATCCACAACAGTACGTTTGGGTTATCATTTGAAATTGTTGTTTAAAATCTCCTCTATCGTACGTTTGGGTTATCATTTGAAATTGTTGTTTAAAGTCTCCTCTATCGTGCGTTTGGGTTATCATTTGAAATTGTTGTTTAAAATCTTTATCGTACGTTTGGGTTATCATTTGAAATTGTTGTTTAAAATCTCCTCTATCGTACGTTTGGGTTGTCATTTGAAATTGTTGTTTAAAATCTCCTCTATCGTACGTTTGGGTTATCATTTGAAATTGTTGTTTAAAATCTCCTTTATCGTACGTTTGGGTTATCATTTGAAATTGTTGTTTAAAATCTCCTCTATCGTACGTTTGGGTTATCATTTGAAATTGTTGTTTAAAATCTCCTCTATCGTACGTTGGGGTTATCATTTTCAATTGTTGTTTAAAATCTCCTTTATCGTACGTTTGGGTTATCATTTGAAATTGTTTAAAATCTCCTCTGTTGTACATTGGGGTTATCATTTGAAATTGTTGTTTAAAATCTCCTCTATCATACGTTGGGGTTATCATTTGAAATTGTTGTTTAAAATCTCCTCTATCGTACATTGGGGTTATCATTTTAAATTGTTGTTTGAAGTCTCCTCTATCGTACATTGGGGTTATCATTTTAAATTGTTGTTTCAAGTCTCCTCTATCGTACATTGGGGTTATCATTTTAAATTGTTTAAAGTCTCCTCTATCGTACATTGGGGTTATCATTTTAAATTGTTGTTTCAAGTCTCCTCTATCGTACATTGGGGTTATCATTTTAAATTGTTGTTTAAAGTCTCCTCTATCGTACATTGGGGTTATCATTTTAAATTGTTGTTTAAAGTCTCCTCTATCGTACATTGGGGCTATCATTTTAAAATGTTGTTTAAAGTCTCCTCTATCGTACATTGGGGTTATCATTTTAAATTGTTGTTGAAAGTCTCCTCTATCGCACGTTTGAGTTATCATTTTAAATAGTTGTTTAAAGTCTCCTCTATCGCACGTTTGAGTTATCATTTTAAATTGTTGTTTAAAGTCTCCTCTATTGTACGTTTGGAGAGGGAGAGGTCGAGGTGGCGCGGAGAGGGAGAGGGAGAGGTCGAGGAGGCACGGAGAGGAGGAGGGAGAGGTCGAGTTGGTGCAGAGAGGTGGAGGGAGAAGTCGAGTTGGTGCGGAGAGGGGGAGGGAGAGGTCGAGGTGGCGTGGAGAGGGAGAGGTCGAGGTGGCGCGGAGAGGGGGAGGGAGAGGTCAAGGTGGTGCGGAGGCGCGGAGAGGGGAGGGGAAGGGAGAGGTTGAGGTGGCGCGGAGAGGGGGATAGAGAGGTCGAGTTGGTGTGGAGAGAGGTCAAGGTTTGGGGTTGGAGCGGAAATTTAGGTGACCATGGGGGGGGAGGAAGGCTGACGGAGGGGAGGTCGAGGTTGGTCATGGTATAGAAGGAAGGGATGTCGAGCCGTCGAGGTCGGTCGTGGGGCTTGTTCCGTGGTGTCGAGGTGGGTGGGGGAGGGGAGGTTTCGGCTTGCAAAACGGCTAGGTTACTGGCGCCTGACTGGAGGGTCATTTTGCCAAATATTGTATACATTTATTTGGTGCGACACCACAATGCCATTCTTTGGAAGTATATGGAAGATTGCATGGGGTCCCTTGGAAAGCTGTTACGGCCACACCTTTTGTGTGCTACTCCAAAGTCATTGGAGCACTGTGTGATCTTGACAGATCATAATTTTGAAGTGGAGAACACTGGATTGCTTTACCTCAACAAAGGCAGCACTCATCCAACACATGAAGAGGGACACATACAAGGCTGGCCACTGCTGGGCCCAAATGATGACTGCTATGCCCACGCTTCCACCTCCAAGTGAGTGGGGTGGAAGAAGAAATTGGACATGTGCTGGGCTCCTCCTTTAGAAGCTACGAAGTCTCGTAGGAGAGAGAACTCGTGCGATGCAGATGCAAGAAGGCCTGCATCGTACAGTGCAAATGCTTCAAGACAGCTCTCCAGTGCACTGCCCTTTTTAGTTGTGGAGAATGTGCTACAACTTGTTGGATGACATCTTTTATGGGAAATGTGTATGGGGAACACGCAGTTTTGTTTCACTTTTGATTACCTTGCCCATATACGTGATCTTCCAGTGAAAAAGGCCATTGTTGGCTGAAAAACAAATCAAACAGAGCTTTAGCATTATCTTATATTACCTCTGTTGAGCCGAATGAGTGTTAATAAAGTGGAAAATGCAACCACATAAAGTTTTGATCCCTCAACTCTTTGTAATCCACTAAGTTATGGTAAAAAAAAGAATGGAATTGTCGCCATTTTGAAAAATGGTTCCATTTCCCTCGCAACAAAGATCTGCGATGGCTCTATATCTGAATCTTCCTTTGCACATGCCCGAGCTGTGTCAAATTTGATGCTTGTAACACCAAAGTCACAATGCTTTCACATATCCGCCGCGGCCTATATCAACTTCAATGGTGTTTACGCAATTGTAAAATGGTGTGATTGAAAATAAAAGGAACCACATGTGTTGATGTGTCCATGTTTACGGCAGCACAAAATTGGAATGTTTATACTGTATTTCATAACTGACAGATGTGTTATTTTGTGTTGTCTTACAGCGCGGAAGTTTACAGACAAACATGAATGGGTTTTAGTGGAAGAAGGAATTGGCACAGTGGGAATCAGTCATTTTGCACAGGTACCCTCTTTTTGTAATTCACCATGTATTTTGGTTATGCATACAGGTCACACAGGAGCTTAAACTAAAACAAAAAGGAAGTATGATTTTGTGAGTGGAATGGTCTGAGTAGTGGGAGACCTATAAGTTGAGATATTGAAACTAAAACAACAACCCAATGATCAAACTGTTAAGAATGTGAAACAATATGGCTTCAAGAACACTCATTCAAACTGCGTGCTAATTCCAATTAAATAGGATATTGATAGTAGGATGACTTGATAACTAAAAGAAAACACATCGATTACAAAATAAACAGTAGAGCGCATACTTCCGCCAGGCTGAACATTTAATGTTTTGTATCCCACTGATAGGCCGGATCTGGATTCGTACCTGAACAAAAATCTAATCGGCCTGTTCTTGTCCCCTAACCAACTCGTCCACCAAGTTTTGCCATAATCCATCCACAACTTTTTGAAATATCGTGCTTTATATAGTTTTTAGCCCCATCTCTCAATGATGAAGAATCACCTATAAATAAACAGATGTTTGGTATTGCAGAACTTTAATACACAAGAAGCAAACACGACATAACAACAATAACACCGAAGCTTTCCGTGCTGTACTCAAGGCGATTCACAGCAAAAGACCAGAAGAGGTGAGAGATATTGCATTTATACCATGTCGATGTAACAGCGACACCGATTGGTTCATCAGTCATGACGTCATTGGTATTCTGAATGCCCATTGGTTGACTCAGTCACCACTATCCCTGGCTCCGATTGGCTGGAGCGCAGGTGTCAGCGACGACGCACCATTTGCATCATTACCTTGGAGGGAGGGGGAATGGGGTTCCCTCAAAGCCGGGGACTCGACATTTGCAGATATGCCATGTAGTCCATGGGCCAGGATCCCAAATTTCCAGTATCGGTACCACCCGGGGTGACTAATTCTCTTTGGTGTTTTTAACTTGCTATATGTCTCTAGTTTGCATTTTGATATGATAGCCCTTGCAGACTCACAGCTTTTAGAGTTTATCACTTCTTGTAATGGACATGCCCCATGGATGAAAGGCGCGAACACACACTTTACCACTATCCTTTATTCTCACACCACAATCGTTCTGTTAAGAATCAGTTCAGTCACAGACAAGCATAAAATACCACATAGGGATCCTTTCTTACCAGTATCACGAATGTAGGCAGTCATTCTTGTACATAAAGGCAGATTTTGTAGATGAAGTGGGTTGTTTTCAAAAAAATTCGAACTTAACTTAACAAAATATTTATGCAAGTTGAACAAAATATTTATGCAAGTTGAACAAAATATTTATGTTTTTGTCAAGTCACACCCTGTGACAAATCAGACTCTAGGTTTCCTGTTTTAAGCAAGGTCTTTGATTCAGTAGAATCAACATGCATCCATGACACTTTTTCTTTGGCTCTTAGCATTATTAAATGAAGTACAGTTTCACGTTTCTGTTTGTGCATAATTATGCCACCAAGTTATTCATCATCACCGTCATCCATATCAGAGTCAGTTAATCCACTTCTGGCTCTTCTTCACTGGCTTGGTTGCTGCACGTTTGTAGTTTGCACATGTCTGTGCACTTCAGGCCATTGCTGAGGCAGTTACATGCTGGTAGTTTGCATGACCGCACACGTTTGCAGGAGAGCAGCTGCAGCACAGCATCTGGTGCAGGCGAGCCATGCATCCACTCAACAGCCAGCTTCCCATCCTCATCAGTTGTCCAACCACAGTCCTTTGGGCTTGGAACATAGGGTGGCTTTGTCTTGCCACGGGTGACAGCAAAGACCAAATCACTGCCAAAAGAAGTGGCAAGACGTTGGACTCTCTTGGAGAGATTTGCACAGTCACACTCTCCAGTCAGCAGGGTATACAGGAATTCCTTGACCAATTCGGGAATGACACTCTGCTCTGTATTGGGTGGCCATGCTTGACTGACGTCTTGCTTCTTGATCTGGTTCCTCAGCTGCATTGCTGCTTTGGTTAAGACATCTCCAGAGCTGGCAGTCCTTGCTTCTTGCAGATCCTTCTTCATGTTGTGGGCTTGTTTGGCAAGATCATCCATGGAAAGGCTGTCTGGATAGAGGAGAATCTTTCCTTTCTCATCAGAGACAAAGTAGAGTGATCCTCCCAGCTCACTTTCCAGCTTACGACGAACATGTTTCTTCGTTGAGGGTTTCATTTGGGTGATGCCGTGTGCGTTCATGGATCTCTCTAGCCTACCTGTGAGGTCTGTCATAGGCAGTATTTCAGGATTGGGAAAGAATTCATTCCTGATATACAAGAAGAGTTCCTCGTAGGCTTGTCTCACTGCTTCCTCATACTCTGCATCCTCTCTTTGTTCATTCTCCTCACCTGCACCAGAGCTGGCAGAAGACTCGTCTTTTGTGTACAGTTTGTAGCATGACTTGTGGTAATGTCCCTCTGCAGCAACAAGGTCTCTGCTCAGTAAGGCAAGGATTCTTGGATCCAGTTTTTTGGTTGCTGCGTTGCGAACCCTGGCATCTGCACGTAACTCAACACACTGGATGAGGGGTTCCCTTGTATTGTGTCCTTTTAGGTATCTGCTCGACTTGTTGCAGAAAATGCAGATTTTATCATACACTCTTGATGTACCTGGCGCATCCCTAGCTGATCTTCTTGAACTGACCTCTCCAGGTTCATCTTTGGGGTCTTTGGAAAGGAGAGAGTCAAGAGACGTCTTCATGTTGAAAATGCTACGGCATTTGCGATGATACTGCAATTGTGGTATTTGTCCTTCTTCAATGCCTTTGGCTATATCCAGAAGTGGAGCATGCTGTCTAATCTCTGCAGCCCTGAGCAAAGTGTTCCATGAGTCCAGATCTTGTGGTGACACCAGGGAGTCGGAGTCTTCATTAGAGCAATGAATGATACAGTCAGTGCGTGCTCGCTTCCTTGGCAGGGTGGCACCTTCATCTCTACTTGGTGGATCCATCATGTACACCTCAGGACGTCAGCACACTACAGTAGACACCTGCAATGTACAAGCAGAAATCCGTGTTCCAGCAATCCAATGCATTCTTTGTTCTGACAGTACCATTGAAAGCAAAACAAAATCTTATCTAAGATCTGCCACATCTTGACCTCACTGGTAAGTTAATCCTAGAAAAGGAAAGGATATTACCATAGTTAACTGATCTTAACTAATCAAACTTAATTAACCTTAATTAGAACTGCAAAAGATAACTTACATAGCCAGATATCTCACCAGTTCCATCAAAGGAGCTGAAAAAAAAGCTTACATCTATCCGCAATTAACTCTTCCTAGAAAAAAAGCTGAACGTGAGTACACAATTATCCAATAAGAAAGTACAGACAAATAGGAAATGCATTTATTTTGCTCTGATGTTTAATAATTACAATATAGTAGCATTTCTCACATGGTTTTAGTTCTGTATTGACTGAAATTAGATGTGATCTTTGCATACCGCAAGATTTAAATGAATTACGCAATGCCGCTATTGGGTGAATTTGAAGTTTTTACAAAAAACTGACAAAGCTGCCAGTGTGGAAAGGCTATCACATCTTAATGTACTTATATTGACCCAATAAACATTTTAGTACCACTTAGGTTTGGTCACCCCAGGTGGTACCGATATCTGGCCTGGCCCATGGACTAATGGACAGCGGTCGGAGAAACACCTTTTGATCTTTCCATGTTGAAAGAGAATGTACAAATTCCTTTTGATGACACAAAGTGGGGTCCGTGAAATGGATGAAGGTTGCTTCTAACATACGTAGTACTCTGACCTCGGCTCAATATCTTGAACATATCTGCATTGTACTGGTCTGCACAACTGGGGTTGGCTGCGAAGTGCCGTGCAATGTGGGGGGGACAAAGCATGGGGAAGGCAGAGGATGCAAGAGCAGAAATGAGGCAGAAGAAGACATAGACCAGCGATGGCGAAGTAATAGGCCTATTGATAGGAGTTCAGGTGTGCCAAGTGTTACGGACTCGGCCTTAATGATTGTTGTTATGAGTATTGTTGCTGGTTCGAAGTATTCTAGATATTATGCTTATTGTGACTTAAGGGAAAGGGTTGTTGTGAGTAAAAGATTTAAAAGCGCTCCTGGTAAAATGTGGCCGGAAATCCGGATCGAGACCGGAAGAGGTGGAGCGAGGAAAAGGAGGTGGGAGGAGATCGGAAAGGGAGGTTGTGGTGGAGGCTCCGGGCCGAGCGTTCTACATAGAGTGCAAGGGAACCTTGCGTCCTTGAAAGGAAGTTCGGTCGATAAGAAATATCGCTGGAGTGCGGGGAGCCTGTGTCGCCGGGTATTCTCAGTGGGGTTCCGGAGGATCCAGACCTTGAGAACCCGGGTTGGAGCGAAAGCCGTCCGCCATTTTGGCCACGCGAGCACCCTGCAGGGAACAGGCTTTCGTCGTGTCGGCTGGGCATTATTCCCAGGTGGATTGCCGGGAACGGCCATGCCAGAAAGGGGCACGTGCGAATTCTACGGAGGCTCGTGGGTTGAATCGCAACGTGTACGTCGGAGCGCATCTTTGTGAGGTTCCTCGCCACCGCTGTGTTGCTGGGGGCTGAGCATGTGACCTCGGGGTCGTCTCGCTCGTCGACGCCTCAATTGACCATCGGGCCTTGACTCACCGATCGCGGGAGCGCACAGACATTGGGACTTCGCCTTGGAGGGAAGCAGAGACATTGGGGGAGATGCCGTGAGTGTGGGGTTAAGGGGCTTAACAAGGATTTTATCGTAAGATTTGAAAGTAGGGGTGATTGCCCCCATTGCTGTATGGCTCTTTGTGTGGGATTTATAATATATTATGGTTTGTTTATAACCGGGTGTGGTTGCATCATTTGATTCGACTGTTTCATTTGCTGGATCCAGTGAGGGATAAAAACATCTTTCTGCCGGGGACCCTCTCGGGGTTCGGAGGTCCACCGAGACCAGGGGTAAGGGGGGGAGGGGGGGGGTAGTAAGGAAGGTTGCATAGTTACCCCGTAACACAAGGAAGGACTTTGCACGATGGAGGATGCCCAGTAAGCATCTGGCCAACTTTTTGGAGGCCAACTTTGAAATATGGCTTGCCCAAGAGATGTCATGGCTGAGAGTGAGACCCAAAAGTTTGAGTGACTGCACCTCTTCAAAAGGGTAGATGGGAAGATTTGTGGTATGATCCTAAGAGACAGAGACAGAGAAATAGACAGCAACAGCGACAGACAGACAGAGAGACAGATTTCGCAGGATTGAAAGACATTTTTCAAGTGTTTGGCCAGTTGGTGATTTTGTCAAGGTCTGAAGAGAGGGAAGGGGCTGCTGCCTGTCTGTCAAAAGGATGAGGTGTAAAAGTTTTTATTAATTTTTTTATTTAAAAAAAATGTTTTAAAGCAACTGTGTCACCACAGGATTCAGAGTACCGACTACCGAGAGCCGGAGGATGGATAAAGTGACTGAAGACGAGATGGGATGAATCTGTGCGCAAGAGAGAGCAGGTTTCTGTGGAAGAAATCCCAGGCTGAGTTGATATCAGGGACTTTATACCACGAGAGGCGTAAAGCTCCCCTCCCTTTATATGGGATAGTTTATCTGTACGTAATTTTAAGAGAGAGCAGGTTTCTGTGGAAGAAATCCCAGGCTGAGTTGATATCAGGGACTTTATACCACGAGAGGCGTAAAGCTCCCCTCCCTTTATATGGGATAGTTTATCTGTACGTAATTTTAACATGCGGACTAAAAATTCGTTTCTCAGCTTCTACTGGACGAAATCAGCTGAAAATTTAAGAAGTAAATGCTTTGTACATCGAGGTAATATGTTCCAAATTTGAGCAACGTCCGTTTCCGCATTATTGAGTTTTATTAAGAAAACCCTCAAATTCACGTTTGTGTCTGTCTGTCCGTCCGTCTGCCCAAAATGTGTTGGCGCTCATATCTCAAAGGTTATACATCGAAACTAGCTGAAACTTAGAATATACATCTGCCAATGCGTCTAATTAATGGCTTTCAAAACAAATTCCACCGAAGTGCTATAGTTTTTGCTTTAAAATTAAATATATATATTTTTTTCTCAAGAATTTTCCCCTGGCATTTTTCCCCAAGAATACCTATTTTGGGTTGAGTCAATCCCCCCACAGAACATTTGACTTTGATTTTTTTTTTTAATGCTGTGAACAAACATTGGTATGGAGGTTGTGTGCAATTTTCCTCAAAATCGTATGTGTAGTTTCGGAGAAGAGGGCAAATACTTATTTTTTGGGGGGTGGGGGGTGGGGGGGAGGGGTCAAACCATTCCTCCCCCGTAACACCCTTTTAATGAACGCAGATTTTTATGCGGTCAATACACCTTTGTTAGGCATCAGATATGCAGCTAGTGGCCAAGTTTCATCAATTTCATGTGTGTAGTTTCGGAGGAGAGAGCAAATACCTATTTTGGGGGGGGGGGGGGGGGTCAAACCCCCCTCCATCCCCTCCCCCCGTAGTCTCCCTTATTGAGCACAGATGTTGATGCTGTAAATAAACCTTTGTTAGGCATCAGACATGAAGCTTGTCACCAAGTTTCATCAAAATCATGTGTGTAGTTTCAGAGAAGAGAGTAAATACCTATTTTTTTTGGGGGGGGGGGGGGGGGTTAATCCACCCCTCTCCCCTGTCCCCCCGAAGATCCCGTTGTTGAGTGCAGCTTTTGATGCAGTCAATACACATTCGTGAGGCATCGGATATGAAGCTTGTGGCAAAGTCTCATCGAAATAATGTGTTTGGTTCAAGGAAAATAACTGAAGTGTTTATGGACTCAATCACACTCACCCAGGGTAGGAGTGATGCCCATGCATAATGTTTTCATGATAATTGTGATGCCATAGGTCACATGGTTTGGCAGCCATATTAGATTTAATCTAAAACCTTTAAAAAAAATCTTCTCCCAAACCACCAAATCGATTGACTCGAAACTTTACGTGTCATTGACTAGGCATGGCGATTTAAAGATGACCACGAAAACGTCATTGGTCACATGGTTTGGCAGCCATCTTGTATAGAAAAATGAACATTATCCGATCAACACGAAACTTCACAAACGTGATCCCCTACCAATACATATAGTGGGGCAGCTTAGCCCAAATATTCAAAAGAATTGTGCATTTTGTGAAACAAGCACCAAATTTGGCACAAATGTACATTAATATGTTGCGAACATTTTCAGATATTGGGCCACTTGAAATTCCGTAATTTTTTTTTTCAAATTTTTTCAAATTTCGTAATTTCAAATTTTTCGGGTGACACCGTCACAATTTCGGTCTTCGAGGCCGGCCGATAGGCAAAGTGTGACCGGAAGGGACGAGGTTCTCCTGACCACGTGGCCCTCGATCTGGGAAGCGAGAGGCGTTCCATTAGTGGACGCGCCCCTCACGCCCGACTTTTGGGCGGCCCCGGCAGGCCGTTTGTTTTGACGTTCCGTGACAGGCCCCGCACCCCCACCTCCGGGCCGACCGGAAGCTTGTGCTGAGTACATCATACCTGAACAACTCAGTGAGGCAGAACACAGCAGTGCACACCAGGGTGACCCCTTCAGTGCATAAACCAATTAACCTGTCCACTGCAGGGCATATAGAAATGAAGTTATTTTCTGCATATAATAATAATATAAGTTCAGTTCTATATAACAATTTCTGTTATCACCACTACCACTACAACTACCACTACTACAAGCTTTGTCTGGAATTTTGTGGACTAACAGACAAACAGACATACAGACAAGCTGGGATCAAAACATTACCTCCTTCCACCATTGAGTGTAGAGGTAAACATCATGGAAATTATATCATGCCCTAGATTTAATTCATGCTTACCCGTGTATTTGCTTCACTGGTTCACAAGGTCTTTTGCATACATGTAATTCAGACTCTCGTCTTCATTGCTGACCACACAATGTTCGCAACATATTAATGTACATTTGTGCCAAATTTGGTGCTTGTATCACAAAATGCACAATTCTTTTGAATATATGGGCTAAGCCGCCCCACTATATCGGCCGGCCTCGAAGACCGAAATTGTGACGGCGTCACCCGAAAAATTTGAAATTACGAAATTTGAAAAAATTTGAAAAAAAAAATTACGGAATTTCAAGTGGCCCAATATCTGAAAATGTTCGCAACATATTAATGTACATTTGTGCCAAATTTGGTGCTTGTATCACAAAATGCACAACAGGTTTGCTATGCTGCTACACTAATATGCAGAGTGTACATTTCCTAAGGTCATATGTCATGTGGTATGGCAGCCATGTTAGCTGGAAAGCCGATGTTAAAAAAAAATCCCTTCTCTGAAACGGCCTCACTGATCGATGTGAAACCTGTCATTTTTGGTGAAAATGTGATACTTGAAAACAGCTGAAGGGATTTAAATCAAACTTATTGATTGAAATCCTCGTTAGGGAGGGGCAGGGCTTATTGAAACTTATTGAGAGCATCTACTCGTTGTTGAACTATGCGGAGGCATATTGGCTACACAGTCGCATTTCTCGAGTTTATTTTTATGATTGCTTAACGATATACTATTTAAATTACATCTTGGAGAATATATATTTTATATTGTATCACCGGCTTTGTTTTATAGAGCTGCATTTAATATGGCTGTATCTTTTGAGAGAAATTAAACATGCTAAACGTTAAACTCAGCCAATACAACCGTTAATATCCAGGTTAAAAGTGCGATTTACCGACTGTGCTTGTGCAGCAGTTATAGCGATAGTTAATTTCCATTATCATCATTGCGATAGCAAACCTAAAGCACGATTATTGTCCCACCGCGATTATCGCCCAGCGCTTATATATATATATATATATATATATATATATATATATATATATATATATATATATATATATATATATATATATATATATATATATATATATATATATATATACACAAAGAATTAAGTTAAGCACCCCTACACAAAGAATTAAGTTAAGCACCCCCTAATAGATATTCTTTGTGTATATGTATACATGGCATATATTCTAAGGGATGAATTGGAACGTGCATTACATCGGGAATGGAACAACCTGCCACAGCAACGCATACGACGGCTTACAGGGTCTATGAGACGTAGGTTGAGTCAGTGATCCGATCACGTGGGTCCTACACACGTTATTGACGCAAAGATCGCTAGAGGTCTTCTCAGAACAATGACTGTACGTTAGAAAACATAAACGTCATCCACACTGTCCATGATGGACCTATAGCTCCATACTTAAATTGAGGTGAAAATATGCCTAAAATCCCCAAAAATTTCACCTTAAATTATTCAGAATAAAATATTGAAAACGGCATGATTGTTATGTTTTTATGTGACCATAATATCACTTCTCCAGAAAATATAGCAATATCATGGGTATATTGCACTGTTTTGACGACAACAAACTTGTAATGTGCGAGGTTGTAAAAAAACGGGGGGGTGCTGAACTTAATTCTTTGTGTATATATAAGGCTGAACTTGGGAACGACTAAGAAGAAGACCTTTGTTGGTCGAAAGCTTGTCGAGAATTAAAGATCGACCGTCCTGAAGCGACGTCTGCGTCTTATTTAATCTCCCGATTATTTATTTAATACAAATGAGACGCCCTGCTCGTACTTTAATTTCTACTATTTCTCACAGTTATATATACTAGGGCATGCCCGTACTATATATATATCTAAAATTATATCCCCCCCCTCTATTTACATGAAATGGTTTGGTCCAAAGCGAACGGCTTGCGAGTACGGTGACAATCCCCCCCCTCTATTTACATGAAATGGTTTGGTCCAAAGCGAACGGCTTGCGAGTACGGTGTTTTTTATCGGACCCGTGGAATTATAGATAGTAGTTTTAATTAGTTTTAAAACATAGTTTAACGGCAACATAGTTTTCCAACGTGAAATAAATGAATACGCTCTCAAATGTGCCGTCCGAGGCAGAGTCTGTTCGCCACGTTCGGCACACGTGATAGCTCGCTGCTCTCTGATTGGTTGAATCGTTTTTTGGACATAGCTCGGTAACTACTTGTCCGATTAATATGAAACCTTGAAAAGGCACATCCTCGGGTCCCAGCAATATACCTGGCAAGTTTAAAGTATATCGGACCCGTGGTTGTCGAGAAACAGCGGTCACAGACATACAAACATACAAACATACAAACATACAAACATACACACAGAGATTACTGGAATTATAGATAGATATATATATATATATATATATATATATATATATATATAGTCATGTGAAAAAGTAAGTACACCCCATGTAAAGTTTTGACTTTTTCCTCAACATATTTCAACATACAACTATTTGATCTTCATTTCAACAATATTGATAGATAAAGGTGATATAATACAACAAATATCATGAAACGTTTACATTTTGTAGTCCATTGTATAATTCAAATAAACATAATTGCAAATTTCGCATGTGGAAAAAGTAAGTACACCCCTACATTTATCACTACTTCAAATACCTAAAATTAGAATCAGGTGCACCAGCTCAGGTGAAAATGATCAGAACATCATCAGAGAGGATCTTGGAGGAACCTGTCTTATTTAAACCTCAGACATTTAGTTTGGTTTGCCCTTTGTTGTCCCCCGTCGCACCGCGGAGCGAAAGGGGGACTATGGTTTTCCCATGCGTGCGGGCGTGCGTGCGTACGTGCATGCATGCATAAGCGAAGGACCGCATTCGAATTTGGTGTGTGGGTGTAACCCACGTCAAAATCCAAGATGGCCGCCGCCATGTATGTCTGATGCCATGTATGTCTGAACCATGTGAGCGGAATATCCTGAAAAATAAGCGAAGTACCAACTTCTAATCTGGTGTGTGGGTGTATCTAGGCATAAGGAAGAACGCTATTGAAAATTGGGTCGCCACGTCAAAATCCAAGATGGCCGCCACCATATATATGTCTGAACCTTGTGAGCGAAATATCTTGAAAAATAAGCGAAGTACCAACTTTTAATTAGGTGTGTGGGTGTATCTAGGCATAAGGAAGAACTCTAATGAAAATTGGGTCGCCATGTCAAAATCCAAGATGGCCGACCATATATATGTCTGAACCTTGTGAGCGAAATATCATATCATAGGATGTTTTCTGCGGTCTTCCACTTTGTCAACTCACATCACTTCCCGACGGGGGACCGAGGCGTAACGCTTGTTGTTGAGGTGTGCGGCGTCACCATGCCTAGGTCAAAGGAGCTCTCTGAGGCCTTCAGAAAGAAGGTTATAGATGCCTACGAGTCTCGGGAAGGGATTTAAAAAGATCTCCAAACAATTTGAAATCAATCATTCGACTGTCCGGAAGATCATCTACAATTGGAGAAGATTCAAACAACTGCCAACTTGTTCAGGCCAGGCCACCCCAGCAAGTTCAGCCCGAGAGCAGACCGCAAGATGCTGAAAGAAGTCTCTAAGAACCCCCAGAATATCATCATGGCACCTACAGGTAGCTCTTGCCACTGTTGATGTCAAAGTGCACGAGTCTACCATTAGAAAGAGGCTGCAAAAATTTGATCTACATGGGAGGTGTGCCAGGGGGAAACCTTTGCTGTCCAGAAAGAACATCAGGGCAAGACTAAAGTTTGCCAATGAACACCTCGGCAAAGACCAGCACTTCTGGAACAATGTGCTCTGGACAGATGAGTCAAAGACAGCATTTGACCACAAGAACCTGATACCAACTGTAAAGCATGGTGGTGGAAATATTATGGTTTGGGGCAGCTTTGCTGCATCAGGGCCTGGGCAGCTCACCATCATAGAATCCACTATGAATTCTTCATTGTACCAGAGGGTGCCTGAGGATAATGTGGAGGTCATCTGTCGGAAAGTTGAGCTCAACCGAAGGTGGATCTTGCAACATGACAATGACCCTAAACATACCAGTAAATCCACCAACGAATGGCTGAAAAGAAAGAAATGGAGGGTTCTGGAATGGCCAAGTCAAAGCCTGGATCTAAATACCATCGAGATGTTGTGGGTGGGGATTTGAAACGAGCTGTGCATGCAAGAAACCCCTCAAACATCGCACAGGTGAAAGAATTCTGCATGGAGGAGTGGGCAAAAATTTCTCCCAGTCGATGTCAGAGACTGGTAGGCAGTTATAAGAAACGCCTACTTGAGGTTGTTTCTGCCAAAGGGGGCAATACCACCTATTAGAGCCAAGGGTGTACTTACTTTTTCCACATGGCGAAATTTGCATTTATGTTTATTTAAATTATACAATGGACTACAAATTGTAAATGTTTCATGATATTTGTTATATTATATCACCGTTATCTATCAATATTGTTGAAATGAAGATCAAATAGCTGTATGTTGAAATATGTTGAAAAAGTCAAAACTTTACATGGGGTGTACTTACTTTTTCACATGACTGTATATATATTCTTCAGGGAGGGGCAGGGCTAAGGCTGCGAGGGGAATGATGAGCAAGCAGTGGGAAGGCCTTGAGGGGGAATGGGAATAACTAGTGGGGGAGCAGATTGGGGGTTGGGGGGTGGGAAGGGTGGTATTGACATGAAGGGGTGTGACAATTAATGGACGGGTTGGGGAAATTATTGTCGTGTGCACAACGACTTTGCCGCCGAATTGACGTCTAAGGATTTCCCACACTGGATGACCTGCAACATACTTCCTGGGTGTGTTGGTGGTGAGAATGTTTTGGTTGAAGGCATGGAGGGAAATTCGGCCATGAGAGGAGGCTGGATGAACTAATCGTTTTTGAGAGAGGTGGTTTTGGGAAATAAGTCTTGTAATTACTGTACGATAATAATTAGACAAAGCAATTCAGTGACAAATTGAATTTTTCTTCTGTCGTTTTCTTCTTTTTCTTCTTGTTCCATATTTCTGTCGTAATCGAAGCAATCCCTGTGTGCCGTAAGAGGCGACTCAAAGGGTTGGCGTCAGGAAGGGCATCCGGCCATAAAACATTACCTCAAAAAGGGAACCATGACAATTACAATTGCATATGGGCAGGGTACAGCCCGAAGTACCCGATGGGGGACCTCACCCCCTCTCGTCAAAAATCAGGGGGGGGGGGGGGGGAACCCGATCGAAGCAAGGGTGGAAATCTCTCCATTTATGACGACGAAACGTCTGATGCCCCACATGCAGATCTGTTTCTGAGGTTTGGGACATGGAATGTAGGGACAATGACAGGGAGATCAGGAGAAGTGGTGGAAGTATTGGTCAGAATCAGAGTGGACATATGTTGTGTGCAGGAGACGAGGTGGAAGGGAAGTGGTGTGAGAATGGTGAAGGGTAGGCACTGACAGAAATACAAGTTTGTGTGGCAAGGGTGACCGGAAGGCGTGCATGGTGTTGGTGTCCTGTTTTCTGAGGAGTTTGTAGACAGTGTGGTGAGTGTGACTAGAGTGAGTGAAAGGTTGATGACGGTGAAAATGATGATTGGAAAGCTCTTGGTGAACGTCATCTCGGGATATGCTCCCCAGGTCGGTCGGAGCTATGAAGAGAAGGACAAGTTCTGGTGTGCAATAGAGAAGCTGATGGAAAATGTGAGAGATGAGGAAATTGTTGTGGTCGGAGGAGACCTAAATGGACATGTGGGAAGGAGTATGGACGGTTTTGAGGGAGTTCATGGGGGTTACGGATATGGTGTGAGGAATGGAGAAGGTGAAAGGATTTTGGAATTTGCTGATGGAGCTAGTTTGTTGATTTGTAATACTCAGTTCCAGAAAGAGGATAATAAGCTTGTCACATACACGTCAGGTGGGTCGACGACGACCGTTGACTACCTGATGGTGCGTAGTTGAGATAGGGGGAACCTCCAGGACACAAAGGTGATCCCGGAGAGCAGGCTGTTTCACAGCATCACTTGGTTGTCTGCGACATAAGGGTGAAAGGTGCGAGGAGAGCTCGGCGGGTGAAGTACCAACCGAGAATGAAGGTGTGGAGGTTGAAAGAGGTGACAGTGAGGGAGGCATTAAAAGAGAGGCTGAGTATGGTGGAGGATGATGTGATTGAGCTTGAAAGTGGTTGGATGTCAATGAAAGATAGTCTGTTGGGAGCCGTTGGTGAGGTATGTGGATGGACAAAAGGACCACCGAGGAACTCGGAAACATGGTGGTGGGATGATGAAGTTGGAAAGAGGATTGACGAGAAGAGGAAGAAGTTCAAGGAGTGGCAGAAGGCAAAGGGTACGGGGGCAGAAAAGGCAGAGCATGAAAGTTATAAGGCAGCCAAGAAGGCTGCAAAGAAAGAGGTAGCAAAGGTGCAGGAGGCAAGTAGGAAAATGTTCGGAGAACGCTTGGATTCGGAAGAGGGTCAGAGAGTGGTATTCAGGATTGCAAAGCAGATAGCGAAAGAGACGTGTGATGTGATGGGGGTGAGTTGCTTGAAGGATGAAGTGGGACAAATCGTTTTGGATCCAGATGGAATTAAAGGAAGATGGAAGAGATTTATGGAAATGCTGTTTAATGCAGAGAATGAATGGGACGGCAACATCGAGAGTAACCCAGTTTTACGACCGGCAGAGAAGATAACTGAGAAGGAAGTTGAGGAGCGATAAAAGTAATGAAGAGTCGAAAAGCGGCAGGGCTGACTGGTTGTCGTGGGAGATATGTTGAAGGTAGCGGAAAATTGGGGTGTGAAGAGAATGACAGAGATCTGTAATCTTGTGGTGAAAGAAGGCCGCATTCCAGTGGATTGGGAACTGAGTACCCTCGTCCCTCTATACAAGGGGAAAGGTGACCCTCTGGACTGTGGCTCGTATCGAGCGATAAAGTTATTGGAGCATGGAATGAAGGTATTGGAAAGGGTGTTGGAGAGGAGGATAAGGAAGAAGGTGAAGATTGACAAAATGCAGTTTGGATTTATGCCAGGAAGAGGAACGACAGACGTGCTTTTTATTGTAAGGCATTTGCAGGAGAAGTACATGGAGAAGAGGAAGAAGTTGTTTCTTGGGTTTGTTGATCTGGAGAAAACATTGATAGGGTTCCACGTGAAGTAGTGACATAGGCATTGAGAAAGTTAGGAGTGGAGGAATGGCTGATCAGAGTAGTGATGTCAATGTACGAGAGAGCACGCACAGCTGTAAGGACGAAGGACGAGAACAGTGGTGAGTTTGAGGTGAAGGTGGGGGTGCATCAGGGGTCGGTACGAAGTCCACTACTATTTGTAGCTGTGAAGGAGGTGCTGGCTCGGAATGTAAAGGAGGGTTTACCGTGAGAGTTGTTGTATGCAGATGATCTGGTGTTGATTGCGGAAAGTATGGATGGACTGAAGGAGAAGATGAACAAGTGGAAGGAATGTATGGAGGCAAAAGGTCTGAAGGTGAATATCGGAAAGATGAAGGTGATGGCAAGTGGTACAGCATGTGGTGAGGTGGAAAGAACTGGGGAGTGGTCATGTGCTGTGTGCAGGAAGGGTGTCGGAGCGAACTCCATTCAATGTACAATGTGCGCTGAGTGGGTTCATCACAAATGTAGTGGTCTGAGAGGGTCATTTACCAGTGTGGCAGCTACATTCAAATGTAAGGTGTGCACAGAGGGAGCTGCAGATGGAGGAAATGTTGAGTTGGATCTTGGAGACTGCGTGAAGCTGGAAGGTGTGAAAACATTTTGCTGTCTCAGAGACATACTGAATGGAGAAGGTGGATCAGACTCGGCAACGGTTGCTCGATTGAGATGTGCATGGAAGACGTTTCGGGAACTGAGTGGCATGCTGATGAGGAGGGGGGTGTCATTGAAGCTGAAGGGAAAGGTGTATGCTGCATGTGTGAGACGTGTTATGATGTATGGGATCGAGACATGGGTAATGAACGAAGAGCAGCAACGAAGGCTGGAAAGGATGGAAATGCGAATGGTTCAGTGGATGTGCAGAGTATCGTTGAGAGAGAGAGGAAGACAAATGATGAATTGCGAAAGATGATGGGAATAGAGCCTGTGATGGATGCTGTGAAGAGAAACAGGTTGAGATGGTTTGGTCATGTTTTGAGGAAGGATGAAAGTGATTGGTTGAGAAGAGTGATGGAAATGAATGTAGAAGGAAGTGGAGGACGGGGAAGACCGAGAAAGACTTGGCTAAAGGTGGTGGAAGAAGAAATGTGGGCAAGGAGGTGAACAGGGGGAGATGCAGAAAATAGGGCAAAATGGAGAAGATTGTCCTGGGGCCCGCAAGGCTCTAGCAGGGAAAATTGCCTTAAAATGCCTGTTTTTTGTTGTTGTTGTTGCTTTTTCTTCTGCAATTGATCTATATTTATGTTCTGCATTATGTACTGCATAATGTCACTGATGCACCTGCTCTGGTTTTGTCCAGGAATCACTGGGGGATGTGGTTTTCTGTGGACTACCAGAGGTCGGTGACAAGCTCCATTTTGATGGTAAGGATGGCCCACAGGTATGTTGCATGCTCAAGTGGTAACGGTCGTTTTTATAGAGCATTCGTTATCATCATACTATCATATATATAATTTGGTGTGTGCGCTTTTATGTTTGACTTGTATGCATTTCTGAACCGCTGCACGGAATGATTTGAAATTTGGTGGTTGAACTTGGGTTGTGCCCAGTAAGGTTTTGCACATTAAAAAAATAATCGTAGTGGTGGTTCTAGGGGTTGGCACGCAAATTGTCCGTGCAAATTGATATCGTGTGATGCCGCTCCCGGTGGGAGAATTGTTTGAATTGTGATGGTTTAAAGTATTATACTAATATTGAATACGTTGTGCAATATAAAACTACTTGGCCAATTTACATACGTGCTCTTTTATTTTATGGACTCCTAAACCGCTGGATAAAATACGTTGAAAAGTGTTCGATGTACTTTCGGTGTGAATGGAAACATTATACTCAATCAGGATGGCCACCTCCAACTTGTTCTTTCTTTCATGTGAAAGTGGAGAATTATTATCATAAGTGGGTGAATTTAATTATATATCATGCGTGCTTCTGCACTCTTGCACTGCTGGACCGAATAACTTGAAAACTGGATGTTATCGCTGAAAGATTTATTAACCTCCCAGAAGTTGTACAAATCATTCTAAAATGCTGATTCTGTGTTATAGTGCAATGAAAACTATAGTAGTTATCATAGATGTGGTGGAGGGTTGGGGGGGGGGGGTAGTGGGGGGTCCGTTGAAACCTGGTGGATATACTTGGAGTGTGCATGGGAATATTGCACGAAGTTTGGATAGCCACCCCAACTTGTGTTGTGTGAAAATGGGGGATTTTTTAATGATAATTTGACACCTGTTTATTTGTTTTGTTTGGCTTCAGTGTACTCCTGCACTGTTGGTCAGAATGTTTTGAAAAGTTGAGCCTGTCCGGTATAACAAAAAATAAAGTTTCCCCCCCTTGCTGCTGTGCAGAGAATAGGTGCTTCTGGTACAGGTAGTACCCGGCTTCCGAACACCTGGCTTCTGAACTTCTGTTCGTACGAACATTAAACTTTATAACCATGTTTCGGTATTTCAATCGTTCGATCCATGAGTACGAACATGGCTTTTCTGAATATATATCGGGTAGTACACTAAACTAAACCTCTAAACACGAAATTGGACGCTCGATAGTTTAGTACCCGTTAACACACCTCATTCATACGGGCTTCGCCCCAACACTCTTCCTCTATTCCTTGCTGGCATGAGACAGCAATGCTCACTCACCTTGCTACAGCATAAACCCTCGAACTAGCTCATTATCCTTCTTCGTCCCTTATACCATTCTGCACAAGTTCCAGTTACTCTCATTTATTCTTCTTTTTTTAAAAAGTACATTTAATAACGTTTTTACATAAGAAATGACGTTTAATTTGTGTTCTGAACCAATTAATCACTTATTACATGTAAAGTAAAGTCTATATGTAAAATAAAATCACGTATATAAAGTGGATATATTGTTCCAGTTTACAAACACGTTTTTAAGAACACATTATATTCGGAAACAGGTGACTGCCTGCACCAGTAATATAAGGAACACACACACACACTACATGACCAAAAGTATGCGGACACCCCTTCTAATTGGTGTATTCAGCTGTTTCAGCCACACCCATTGCTGACAGGTATATATAATTAATCAAGCACACAGCCATGCAATCTCCATAGACAAACATTGGCAGTAGAATGGGCCGTACTGAAGAGCTCAGTGACTTTCAACGTGGCACCGTCCGAGGATGCCACCTTTCCAACAAGTCTGTTCACCAAATTTCAGCCCTGCTAGAGCTTCCCCGGTCAACTGCAAGTGCTGTTATTGTGAACTGGAAATGTCTCGGAGCAACAACAGCTCAGCTGCGAAGTGGTAGGCCACACAAGCTCACAGAATGGGACCGCCGAGTGCTGAAGCACGTAGCGCGTAAAAATTGTCTGTCTTCGGTTGCAACGCTCGCTACCGAGTTCCAAACTGCCTCTGGAAGCAACGTCAGCACAACAACTGTTCGTCGGGAACTTCATGAAATGGGTTTCCATGGCCGAGCAGCCGCACACAAGCCTAAGATCAAAATGCGCAATGCCAAGCATTGGCTGGAGTGGTGTAAAGCCTGTATTTGAGACCATCTTGTAAACCATCTTGTAAAAATGAACTGATCATATTTTGGGTTCAAGAGGTCAAAGGTTAAAGTCTGTAATAGGTATATAACTTGAGAATGGCTAAAGTGATCCAATTCAAACTTGGTACAGGTATGTATAATGATGTAAAGGTTAACTGATTAGATTTTGGGGGCAAAGGTCAAAGGTCAAAGTCTGTAATGTGTCTATAACTTTAGAATGGCTGAAGTGATATAATTCAAACTTGGTGCAGGTTTGTATAATGATGTAAAGATCAACTGATTATTATTTGGGGTCAAGAGTACAAAGGTCAAAGGTCAAAGTCTGTTGTAGGTCTATAACTTGATAACGGCTGAATTGATCTAATTCAAATTTGGTACAGGTATTGTAATGATGTAAAGATCAACTGATTATTATTTGGGGTCAGAGTACAAAGGTCAAAGGTCAAAGTCTGTTGTGGGTCTATAATTTGATAACAGCTGAATTGATCTAATTCAAACTTGGTACAGGTATTGTAATGATGTAAAGATTAACTGATTTGATTTTGGGGTCAAGCAGTCAAAGGTCAGAGGTCATGTCAGTTAAAAAATGTGATAACTTGAGAACAGCTGAATGGATTTAAAGCAAACTTGGTACAGGTATTATAATGATGTAATAATGTGGGCGGAGGCATATCGGTCGACGTTGTGACGTCGGTGTCGTTCTAGTTTTCGTTTTATCTTCTATGTTTTGCCATAAGCATGCTTTCTTTTGGGATTTAAAAAACCATTCCAGAAATTGTATTGTTTATTGAAAAATTTTAAAAGTATTTTTAGTAATTGTATCAACCAATTTTTTTTTTCTTTTCTTTTTCATTTCAAACTCTTAAAGTATTTTCATCTTGATATATAATGCATGTTTTAGACATGGGAATGGTTTTTTTGTGTTGTTTTAATTAAGAAAGCTTTTCAACATGTACTTCTTTCTCATCGTCATCATTTTACGTCTATTCCCATTCCTCCATGTGTAAGATCTCTTCTAGTTTGTCATTATCTGATGGCCAGCTTTACTGACATTGAACAAAAAACATAATTCTGTGGATGATTCGACATCGTTTCACGTTTTACTTTTGAGGGATTGAATGACGACAGCCATGAATTAGGACTGCAAAAAACTTACCTTTCTTGATGCATTTCCAGGTGAGTTTGGTGCACTGGAGAGTGTTAAGGCAGCTAGTGAATTGTACGCGCCAATCTCAGGAACTGTGCAGGAGGTGAATGCAGCACTCGCCGAGAACCCAGCATTGGTCAACCACTCCTGCTATGATGAAGGTAGTTTCTACCAGTTAGGTTATTGATAACTTCTTTTTTTTTTTTTTGCTTTGGGTCAAAGAGGAGTATTCCGTTTATTTATTTGGTTATAGTCATACTAAAATACACAATTTGCTGTCTCTGTGGTGTCACGTGGGGGTGCCAATCATGCAAGCTGCTGATCAAATAGTGCTTGACTTGACAGATCCAGGGAACTTCTTAAGCAGTTTCAAGCAAGCCCAGACAAGTTAAAGAGCAGAATTACGACTCGGCAGTTATGGGTTTACCACTTTGATCCTGAGACCAAACCAAAGAGCTTGTACTGGAGGTAAACTCATTCTCCACCTCCATTGAAGTTCAAGAAGAAGCATCAGCAGGAAACGTCCTTGCCAATGCTTTCTTGGACTGTGAAGGGTTGAGATGTGACTCAGTACCTCCTAAAAGGTGAAACCATCAACGAGGAGTATAGCTGATGAATGCTATGATTGCAAAAACCATCAATAACTCGAATGACACTCGGGAAAGCGCATACGCTGCCTTCAGAAAGTATTCACACCCCTTGACTTATTCACATTTTGTTGTGTTACAGCCTGAATTTTAAATGGATTACATTGAGTTTTTTTTGTCACCAATCTACATGTATTACCCTGCCCGTGACGCCAGTGTGGAAATTTGTTTTTAGAAATTTCTACAAAATACTTAAAAATGAAAAGCTTAAATGGCTCGAGTCAATAAGTATTTATCCCGACACTCCACAATGAGCTCAGGTGCATCCAATTTCTTCTGATCATCCTTCAGATGTTTCTACCACTTGATTGGAGTCCATCTGTGGCCAATTCAATTGATTGGACATGGTTTAGAAAGGCACACACCTTTCTATATAACGTCCCACAGTTGACAGTGCATGTCAGAGCAGAAATTCTACCACAAACTCCAAGGTACTGTCCGTAGAACTCCGAGATGGAATTGTTAGGAGGCAAAGATCCGGGGAAAAGCATAAACAATTTCTAGAGTGTTGAAAGTTCTGAAGAGCACAGTGAGCTCCATCATTAGGAAATGGAAAGAATATGGAACTACGCAGAGTCTTCCTAGAGCTGGCCGTCCGACCAAACTGAGCACCCGGGCAAGAACGACCTTGGTCAGGGAGGTGACCAAGAACCCAATGACCACTTTGACAGAACTACAGAGTTCCTTGGCTGAGATGGGAGAACCTGCCGGAAGGACAACAGCCTCTGCACACTTCACAAATCGAGGCTTTTTAGGAGATTGGTCAGACGGAAGCCACTCCTGAGAAAAAGGCACATGCCAGCAAGACTGGAGTTTGCAAAAAGGTACGTCAAAAACTGAGAGCATGAGGCAAAATATTCTGTCGTCTAATAAGACGAAAATTGAACTCTTTGGCCTGAATGCAAAACGCGACGTCTGGCGGAAACTGACCGCAGCTCATCACCCATCTAACACCATCCCTGCCGTGAAGCATGGTGGTGGCAGCATCATGCTTTTGGTATGCTTATCAGTGGCTGGGGCTGGGAGATTTGTAAGGATATAGGGAACAATGAATGAAGCCAAATACAAGCAAATCCTTGAGGAGAACCTGCTACTGAGTGCAAAACACCTTCGACTGTGGCGAAGATTTACGTTGCAACAGAACAATGACCCCGATCATACAGCCAAAGCAACACTGGAATGGCTTCAGAAAAATAATGTGAAAGCTAAATTTTAAGTGTCATAGCAAAGGGTATGAATACTTATTTTAATGTGATATTTTAGTTTTTTCTTTTTAATAAATTTGCAAAACTTTCTAAAATCCTGTTTTCTCTTTGTCATTATGGGGTATTGAGTGTAGATTGATGAGGGAAAAATGAATTTAAACTATTTCAGCATAAGGCTGCAACATAACAATGTGAAAAAAGTGAAGGGGTCTGAATACTTTCTGAATGCACTGTACCTCCTGGTACATATTGATATCATACATTCCACTGTTCCAGGCATAGCGGAGTGCATCAAAGCTTTTAAAATCGTGTATTTAAGCAATGTAAGCACCTTTCTTCGATTTGATGGTGACATGATTATATTTTGTGGATATACCGTTTTGTTTTGTTTTTGATACCAATTTCTTTTTTTCGGTTATACCGGTATATTCTAATTTTCAATACCGGTATATCGATATGAAAACTTGTACCGATGTAAATGGTATATCGATTTATCCCGCCGGACTCTGCTGAATAGCTAACGTTTGTAGCTCACTGATAGGTGAAAATAACAAACTGATAAGCTTTTAGTTAAAGTACAAATGCATATCCAACCGGTGTTCTGTGAAGGAGGTCAATAAAAAATCTTGCATCCGGATCCTGATCTTGATCAAAATCGAATCAATTCATCTTTGTCACACACCCAACCTGCCCACCACATTTCATCCAAATCCGTCCATATTTTTGAGATATCCTGCTCAAACAAACAAATATGGGTGAAAACATAACCTCCATTTACCTTCGTTGGTGGAGGTAACAAGCACCATGTGAAGTTGTTGTGAGATACAGCTTCTTCAGAACATGAATACCCTATTGTCTCGGTCGCACGCCTTTGTACAACTTCCAAATCCAAGCACTCATTGGATTTCACTCACTCAGAATTCAATCTTTATCTCATATTGATGAAAGAGCTTTGTGTGAAGATTTTCATCAATGATGGTGACAATGAGAAGACAGTGATCAAGTAGTTTCTGGACAAGGATTTCCACAAGATAGGTATAGCCAATCTGCAGTAGTATTTGGCCAAGTGTTCTTCTTTCATATGCACGCAGCACGAGTCTGGGAAGGGATTTAAAAAGATCTCCAAACAATTTGAAATCAATCATTCGACTGTCCGGAAGATCATCTACAAGTGGAGAAGATTCCAAACAACTGCCAACTTGTTCAGGCCAGGCCGCCCCAGCAAGTTCAGCCCGAGAGCAGACCGCAAGATGCTGAAAGGTCTCCAAGAACCCCAGAATGTCATCACGGGACCTACAGGTAGCTCTTGCAACTGTTGATGTCAAAGTGCACGAGTCTACCATTAGAAAGAGGCTGCACAAATTTGATCTACATGGGAGGTGTGCCAGGAGGAAACCTTTGCTGTCGAGAAAGAACATCAGGGCAAGACTAAAGTTTGCCAATGAACACTGAGGCAAAGACCAGCACTTCTGGAACAATGTGGTCTGGACAGATAAGTCAATGGTCGAGCTATTTGGCCACAGTACCAGAAGACATGTTTGGCGAAAACCAAAGACAGCATTTGACCACAAGAACCTGATACCAACTGTAAAGCATGGTGGTGGAAATATTATGGTTTGGGGCAGCTTTGCTGCATCAGGGCCTGGGCAGCTCACCATCATAGAATCCACTATGAATTCCTCATTGTACCAGAGGGTGCTTGAGGATAATGTGAGGCCATCTGTCGGAAAGTTGAAGCTCAACCGAAGGTGGACCTTGCAACATGACAATGATCCTAAACATGCCAGTAAATCCACCAAGGAATGGCTGAAAAGAAAGAAATGGAGGGTTCTGGAATGGCCAAGTCAAAGCCCGGATCTAAATCCCATCGAGATGTTGTGGGTGGATTTGAAACGAGCTGTGCATGCAAGAAACCCCTCAAACATCGCACAGCTGAAAGAATTCTGCATGGAGGAGTGGGAAAAAAATTCTCCCAGTCGATATCAGAGACTGGTAGACAGTTATAAGAAACGCCTACTTGAGATTGTTTCTGCCAAAGGGGGCAATACCACCTATTAGAGCCAATGGTGTACTTACTTTTTCCACATGCGAAATTTGCATTTATGTTTATTTGAATTATACAATGGACTACAAAATGTAAATGTTTCATGATATTTGTTATATTATATCACCTTTATCTCTCAATATTGTTGAAATGAAGATCAAATAGCTGTATGTTGAAATATGTTGAAAAAGTCAAAACTTTACATGGGGTGTACTTACTTTTTCACGTGACTGTAGCTTATCATTTCCTCATCTAGTTGATTATTATTTGTTCGCATAGGTTATCATTTCCTCATCTAGTTGATTATTATTTGTTCCCATAGGTTATCATTTCCTCATCGAGTTGATTATTATTTGTTCCTATAGGTCATCATTTCCTCATCTCGTTTATTATTTGTTCCTAGAGCTTAGCATTTCCTCATCTAGTTGATTATTATTTGTTCCTAGAGCTTAGCATTTCCTCATCTAGTTGATTATTATTTGTTCCTATAGGTCATCATTTCCTCATCTAGTTTATTATTTATTCCTATAGCTTATCATTTCCTCATCTAGTTGATTATTATTTGTTCCTATAGCTTATCATTTCCTCATGTACTTGATTATTATTTGTTCCTGTAGCTTATCATTTCCTCATGTAGTTGATTATCATTTGTTCCTATATGTGATCATTTCCTCATCTAGTTGATTATTATTTGTTCCTATAGCTTATCATTTCCTCATGTAGATTATCATTTGTTCCTATAGCTTATCATTTCGTCATGTAGTTGATTATCATTTGTTCACCTATAGCTTATCATTTCCTCATCTAGTTGATTATTATTTGTTCCTATCGGTTATAATTTTTTTTTTTTTTTTTTGAATACAGAATCGAGACTCGTGAAAGAGATAACATTTATTTCACAAACAAATCAATCTGACAAACAAAATATATAAAAAGAGGGAGCGGAAGACAATATGGGGAGAGAAGGGGAAGCACACAAACACAACATTTGAGAGCAGGGAGAAGTGTGGGAGGGAGAGGGCTTGGGGGGAGGAGGCTTGGGAAGGGGGGGGGGGGGGGGGAGAGGTATAAAACACAAGGACACCAAGGACTTCCAAGACAGAAGTTGGTATTTCAAAAAAGTGGATTTGGGGTGAAATTAGCGGGGGTAGAAAAGATCAAGGATTTGGATGGGGGAAGATAAGAGATGGTGGTGAACAGCTGTTTTAAAGACCTGGAGGGTGGAGTGGGATTGAAGTGAGTGAGGGAGTTTGTTCCAGAGGCGGGAGAAAAGAGGAATGAAGGAGTGAAGGTGAGCAGAGAGTCTTGATTTTGTTAGTTTAACCATAAGAGGGTTGCAGGCAGATGTTGTGCGACCTGTAGGAATATTTGGGGGACAGACACCAGAGAGAGCTGGGGGGGGGGGGGGGGCAAGGCCAGAGAGGAGTCGGTAGAAGACGGAAAGACCACCAACCTGCCTGCGGTGAGTGAGTGAAAGGCCCTTGGAGTTAGCTTCATCGCGGTAGATTCCAATGATTCTGAACGCTTTGGTTTCAACAGCGTGAAGATGAGCTACGTGTGAGGCAGGAGCACCAGCCCAGAGGGGAGAGCAGTATTCCATTGAGCTGCGGAGGTAAGCCTTGTATGTGGTGAGGAGCTCAGGTGTGCCAAGGAAGGACTTCGCACGACGGAGGATGCCCAGTCGGCGACTGGCTTTGGAGGCCAGATTTGAAATGTGGTTTTCCCAGGAAAGATCATGGCAGATAGTGAGACCCAAAAGCTTGAGTGACAGAACTTCTTGGAGAGGATTATTTAGAAAGTGGATGGGAGGGTTGTCCAGTCGGTCTTTTCGGAGAGACATTGTAAGAGTGTGAGATTTGTCAGGATTGAAAGACATGTTCCACTTGTTTGCCCAGTCTGTGATTTTGTCCAGGTCTGCAGAGAGTGAGGACGCTGCAGACTGCCGATCTGAGGGATGAGGAATGGAGAGACAGAGAGTAGATTCATCAGCAAAGAGATAGAGAGGATTTTCAAGAGTGTCAGAGAGATCATTGATGAAGACCAGAAAAAGCACAGGGCCCAGAACACTGCCTTGGGGAATTCCAGCCTGAACAGGAAGAGGAGATGAGAGAACCCCATTCAGGGCCACACGTTGACTACGACAAGAGAGGAAGTCCGCCAGCCATGCGTGGAGATTTCCATGGATACCAAAGGAGGAGAGTTTGGTGAGCAGAGCGGGGTGCCAGACCATATCGAAGGCACGTGATATGTCGAGGGAGACAGCTCTGATTTCCTGTTTGCATTGAGGACCTCCATCCATTGCTGAGAAAGCAGAAGCAGCATGTCCAGAGTAGAGTGACCAGGTCTGAAACCAAATTGATGATCAGAGATCAAGCCATTGGAGAAGAGGAATGATTTCATATCTGAAGCAATGATGGATTCCATGACTTTGCTGATAATTGGGAGAAGGCTGATTGGTCTGTAGTTGCTAGGATCTGTTTTTGCACCTTTTTTGTGCAAAGCGGTGTTGTTGGCTGATTTCCAAGCAGATGGCAGATGACCTTGAGCAAAAGAGAGGGTGAAGAGAACAGAGAGAGGGAGTGAAAGAGCGGAAGAACAGGATTTTAGGACCCGTAGGCTGATGCCGTCAGGTCCAGTTGCAGAATCAGAGTCGAGAGTTGACATTTCCTCATCAAGTTGATTATCATTTGTTCACCTCTAGCTTATCATTTCCTCATCTAGTTGATTATCATTTGTTCACCTATAGCTTATCATTTCCTCATCAAGTTGATTATCATTTGTTCACCCATAGCTTATCATTTCCTCATCGAGTTGATTATCATTTGTTCACCTATAGCTTATCATTTCCTCATCTAGTTGTCCCCCGTCGCACCGCGGAGCGAAAGGGGGACTCTGGTTTTCCACTCCGTCCGTGTGTCCGTGCGGGCGTGCGTGCGAGCATGCGTGCATGCATGCGTGCGAGCGTGCGTAAGCGAAGGACCGCATTCGAATTTGATGTGTTGGTGCAACCAACGTCAAAATCCAAGATGTCCACCGCCATGTATGTCTGACGCCATGTATGTCTGAACCTTGTGAGCGGAATATCTTGAAAAATAAGCGAAGTACCAACTTCTAATCTGGTGTGTGGGTGTATCTAGGCATAAGGAAGAACGCTATTGAAAATTGGGTCGCCACGTCAAAATCCAAGATGGCCACCACCATAAATATGTCTGAATCTTGTGAGCAAAATATCTTGAAAAATAAATGAACTACTAACGTCCAATCTGGTGTGTGGGTGTTTCTACGCATAAGGAAAAACGCTATTGAAAATTGGGTCGCCACGTCAAAATCCAAGATGGCCACCACCATGTATGTCTGAACCTTGTGAGCAGAATATCTTGAAAAATAAGCGAAGTACCAACTTCTAATCTGGTGTGTGGGTGTATCTCGGCATTAGGAAGAACGCTATTGATAATTGGGTCGCCACGTCAAAATCCAAGATGGCCGCCTTGCGTCTTCCACTTTGTCAACTCACATCACCAACGACGGGGGACCTAGGCGTAATAGTTCCTTGGGCTGAGTAGGGTTTACATGCAACTCCTCCCCCCCCCCCCCCCCCCACAACTTATCTTCCCGGGTATGTCCATGTACCCCCCACCCTATGGGTTAGGAAAAACCATGTTAACAGAAAAAAAACTCATTCCCTCATAGTTTGACCTTTGGTGACCTCATTAGTGACCTCATTTGCATATAACACATATCAATGAAAAGAGTGTCCCAGGACAAACATTTTGAGGGGTCATATGCAACCATAGGATGACTAGGTAAAAAGTTATGGCCATTTGAATTTCGCCTACCCCTAATTTTCGGAAATCACTGACACAGGGGGGGTAACATCAAAATATGCATGGGAGGTACCTTGGGAATGAGTTTTTTTTCTGTTAACATGGTTTTTCCTCACCCCTATGGTGGGGGGTACATGGACATACCCGGGAAGTTAAGTTGTGGGGGGGGGGGGGGGGGGGCATGTAAACCCTACTCAGCCCACGGACTATAACGCTTCTTCCTATAGGTTGTCATTTCCTCATGTCATTGATTATTATTTGTTCCTATAGCTTATCATTTCCTCATCTAGTTGATTATCATTTGTTCACCTTTAGCTTATCATTTCCTCATCTAGTTGATTATTATTTATTCCTATAGCTTATCATTTCCTCATGTAGTTGATTATTATTTATTCCTATAGCTTATCATTTCCTCATGTAGTTTATTATTATTTATTCCTACAGCTTATCATTTCCTCATCTAGTTGATTATTATTTATTCCTATAGCTTATCATTTCCTCATCTAGTTGATTATTATTTATTCCTATAGCTTATCATTTCCTCATCTAGTTGATTATTATTTATTCCTATAGCTTATCATTTCCTCATCTAGTTGATTATTATTTATTCCTATAGCTTATCATTTCCTCATGTAGTTGATTATTATTTATTCCTATAGCTTATCATTTCCTCATGTAGTTGATTATTATTTATTCCTATAGCTTATCATTTCCTCATGTAGTTTATTATTATTTATTCCTACAGCTTATCATTTCCTCATCTAGTTGATTATTATTTATTCCTATAGCTTATCATTTCCTCATCTAGTTGATTATTATTTATTCCTATAGCTTATCATTTCCTCATCTAGTTGATTATTATTTATTCCTATAGCTTATCATTTCCTCATCTCATTGATTATTATTTATTCCTATAGCTTATCATTTCCTCATCTAGTTGATTATTATTTATTCCTATAGCTTATCATTTCCTCATGTAGTTGATTATTATTTATTCCTATAGCTTATCATTTCCTCATCTCGTTGATTATTATTTATTCCTATAGCTTATCATTTCCTCATCTAGTTGATTATTATTTATTCCTATAGCTTATCATTTCCTCATCTAGTTGATTATTATTTATTCATGTAGCTTATCATTTCCTCATCTAGTTGATTATTATTTATTCCTATAGCTTATCATTTCCTCATCTAGTTGATTATTATTTATTCCTATAGCTTATCATTTCCTCATCTAGTTGATTATTATTTGTTCCTATAGCTTATCATTTCCTCATCTAGTTGATTATTATTTGTTCCTGTAGCTTATCATTTCCTCATCTAGTTGATTATTATTTATTCCTATAGCTTATCATTTCCTCATCTAGTTGATTATTATTTGTTCCTGTAGCTTATCATTTCCTCATCTAGTTGATTATTATTTATTCCTATAGCTTATCATTTCCTCATCTAGTTGATTATTATTTATTCCTATAGCTTATCATTTCCTCATCTAGTTTATTATTATTTATTCCTATAGCTTATCATTTCCTCATCTAGTTGATTATTATTTATTCCTATAGCTTATCATTTCCTCATCTAGTTGATTATTATTTGTTCCTGTAGCTTATCATTTCCTCATCTAGTTGATTATTATTTATTCCTATAGCTTATCATTTCCTCATCTCGTTGATTATTATTTATTCCTATAGCTTATCATTTCCTCATCTAGTTGATTATTATTTATTCCTATAGCTTATCATTTCCTCATCTCGTTGATTATTATTTATTCCTATAGCTTATCATTTCCTCATCTAGTTGATTATTATTTATTCATGTAGCTTATCATTTCCTCATCTAGTTGATTATTATTTATTCCTATAGCTTATCATTTCCTCATCTAGTTGATTATTATTTGTTCCTGTAGCTTATCATTTCCTCATCTACTTGATTATTATTTATTCCTATAGCTTATCATTTCCTCATCTAGTTGATTATTATTTGTTCCTATAGCTTATCATTTCCTCATCTAGTTGATTATTATTTGTTCCTATAGCTTATCATTTCCTCATCTAGTTGATTATTATTTGTTCCTATAGCTTATCATTTCCTCATCTAGTTGATTATTATTTGTTCCTATAGCTTATCATTTCCTCATCTAGTTGATTATTATTTGTTCCTGTAGCTTATCATTTCCTCATCTAGTTGATTATTATTTGTTCCTATAGCTTATCATTTCCTCATCTAGTTGATTATTATTTATTCCTGTAGCTTATCATTTCCTCATCTAGTTGATTATTATTTATTCCTATAGCTTATCATTTCCTCATCTAGTTGATTATTATTTGTTCCTGTAGCTTATCATTTCCTCATCTAGTTGATTATTATTTGTTCCTATAGCTTATCATTTCCTCATCTAGTTGATTATTATTTGTTCCTGTAGCTTATCATTTCCTCATCTAGTTGATTATTATTTGTTCCTATAGCTTATCATTTCCTCATCTAGTTGATTATTATTTATTCCTATAGCTTATCATTTCCTCATCTAGTTGATTATTATTTATTCCTATAGCTTATCATTTCCTCATCTAGTTGATTATTATTTATTCCTACAGCTTATCATTTCCTCATCTAGTTGATTATTATTTGTTCCTATAGCTTATCATTTCCTCATCTAGTTGATTATTATTTATTCCTATAGCTTATCATTTCCTCATCTAGTTGATTATTATTTGTTCCTGTAGCTTATCATTTCCTCATCTAGTTGATTATTATTTATTCCTATAGCTTATCATTTCCTCATCTAGTTGATTATTATTTATTCCTATAGCTTATCATTTCCTCATCTAGTTGATTATTATTTATTCCTATAGCTTATCATTTCCTCATCTAGTTGATTATTATTTGTTCCTATAGCTTATCATTTCCTCATCTAGTTGATTATTATTTATTCCTATAGCTTATCATTTCCTCATCTAGTTGATTATTATTTGTTCCTATAGCTTATCATTTCCTCATCTAGTTGATTATTATTTATTCCTATAGCTTATCATTTCCTCATCTAGTTGATTATTATTTATTCCTATAGCTTATCATTTCCTCATCTAGTTGATTATTATTTGTTCCTATAGCTTATCATTTCCTCATCTAGTTGATTATTATTTATTCCTATAGCTTATCATTTCCTCATCTAGTTGATTATTATTTATTCCTATAGCTTATCATTTCCTCATCTAGTTGATTATTATTTATTCCTATAGCTTATCATTTCCTCATGTAGTTGATTATTATTTATTCCTATAGCTTATCATTTCCTCATCTAGTTGATTATTATTTGTTCCTGTAGCTTATCATTTCCTCATCTAGTTGATTATTATTTATTCCTGTAGCTTATCATTTCCTCATCTAGTTGATTATTATTTGTTCCTGTAGCTTATCATTTCCTCATCTAGTTGATTATTATTTGTTCCTGTAGCTTATCATTTCCTCATCTAGTTGATTATTATTTGTTCCTATAGCTTATCATTTCCTCATCTAGTTTATTATTATTTATTCCTATAGCTTATCATTTCCTCATCTAGTTGATTATTATTTATTCCTATAGCTTATCATTTCCTCATCTAGTTGATTATTATTTGTTCCTGTAGCTTATCATTTCCTCATCTAGTTGATTATTATTTATTCCTGTAGCTTATCATTTCCTCATCTAGTTGATTATTATTTGTTCCTGTAGCTTATCATTTCCTCATCTAGTTGATTATTATTTGTTCCTGTAGCTTATCATTTCCTCATCTAGTTGATTATTATTTGTTCCTATAGCTTATCATTTCCTCATCTAGTTTATTATTATTTATTCCTATAGCTTATCATTTCCTCATCTAGTTGATTATTATTTATTCCTATAGCTTATCATTTCCTCATCCAGTTGATTATTATTTATTCCTATAGCTTATCATTTCCTCATCTAGTTGATTATTATTTATTCCTATAGCTTATCATTTCCTCATCTAGTTGATTATTATTTATTCCTATAGCTTATCATTTCCTCATCTAGTTTATTATTATTTGTTCCTATAGCTTATCATTTCCTCATCTAGTTGATTATTATTTATTCCTACAGCTTATCATTTCCTCATCTAGTTGATTATTATTTGTTCCTGTAGCTTATCATTTCCTCATCTAGTTGATTATTATTTGTTCCTATAGCTTATCATTTCCTCATCTAGTTGATTATTATTTATTCCTATAGCTTATCATTTCCTCATCTAGTTGATTATTATTTATTCCTATAGCTTATCATTTCCTCATCTAGTTTATTATTATTTGTTCCTATAGCTTATCATTTCCTCATCTAGTTGATTATTATTTATTCCTACAGCTTATCATTTCCTCATCTAGTTGATTATTATTTGTTCCTGTAGCTTATCATTTCCTCATCTAGTTGATTATTATTTGTTCCTATAGCTTATCATTTCCTCATCTAGTTGATTATTATTTATTCCTACAGCTTATCATTTCCTCATCTAGTTGATTATTATTTGTTCCTGTAGCTTATCATTTCCTCATCTAGTTGATTATTATTTGTTCCTATAGCTTATCATTTCCTCATCTAGTTGATTATTATTTATTCCTATAGCTTATCATTTCCTCATCTAGTTGATTATTATTTATTCCTATAGCTTATCATTTCCTCATCTAGTTTATTATTATTTGTTCCTATAGCTTATCATTTCCTCATCTAGTTGATTATTATTTATTCCTACAGCTTATCATTTCCTCATCTAGTTGATTATTATTTGTTCCTGTAGCTTATCATTTCCTCATCTAGTTGATTATTATTTGTTCCTGTAGCTTATCATTTCCTCATCTAGTTGATTATTATTTGTTCCTATAGCTTATCATTTCCTCATCTAGTTGATTATTATTTGTTCCTGTAGCTTATCATTTCCTCATCTAGTTGATTATTATTTGTTCCTGTAGCTTATCATTTCCTCATCTAGTTGATTATTATTTGTTCCTATAGCTTATCATTTCCTCATCTAGTTGATTATTATTTATTCCTATAGCTTATCATTTCCTCATCTAGTTGATTATCATTTATTCCTGTAGCTTATCATTTCCTCATCTAGTTGATTATCATTTATTCCTGTAGCTTATCATTTCCTCATCTAGTTGATTATTATTTGTTCCTATAGCTTATCATTTCCTCATCTAGTTGATTATTATTTATTCCTATAGCTTATCATTTCCTCATCTAGTTGATTATCATTTATTCCTGTAGCTTATCATTTCCTCATCTAGTTGATTATTATTTGTTCCTATAGCTTATCATTTCCTCATCTAGTTTATTATTATTTATTCCTATAGCTTATCATTTCCTCATCTAGTTGATTATTATTTATTCCTATAGCTTATCATTTCCTCATCTAGTTGATTATTATTTATTCCTATAGCTTATCATTTCCTCATCTAGTTTATTATTATTTGTTGCTGTAGCTTATCATTTCCTCATCTAGTTGATTATTATTTGTTCCTATAGCTTATCATTTCCTCATCTAGTTGATTATTATTTATTCCTATAGCTTATCATTTCCTCATCTAGTTGATTATTATTTGTTCCTGTAGCTTATCATTTCCTCATCTAGTTGATTATTATTTGTTCCTGTAGCTTATCATTTCCTCATCTAGTTGATTATTATTTGTTCCTATAGCTTATCATTTCCTCATCTAGTTGATTATTATTTATTCCTATAGCTTATCATTTCCTCATCTAGTTGATTATTATTTATTCCTATAGCTTATCATTTCCTCATCTAGTTGATTATCATTTATTCCTGTAGCTTATCATTTCCTCATCTAGTTGATTATTATTTGTTCCTATAGCTTATCATTTCCTCATCTAGTTGATTATTATTTATTCCTATAGCTTATCATTTCCTCATCTAGTTGATTATTATTTGTTCCTATAGCTTATCATTTCCTCATCTAGTTGATTATTATTTGTTCCTGTAGCTTATCATTTCCTCATCTAGTTGATTATTATTTATTCCTGTAGCTTATCATTTCCTCATCTAGTTGATTATTATTTATTCCTATAGCTTATCATTTCCTCATCTAGTTGATTATTATTTGTTCCTGTAGCTTATCATTTCCTCATCTAGTTGATTATTATTTGTTCCTATAGCTTATCATTTCCTCATCTAGTTGATTATTATTTGTTCCTGTAGCTTATCATTTCCTCATCTAGTTGATTATTATTTGTTCCTATAGCTTATCATTTCCTCATCTAGTTGATTATTATTTATTCCTATAGCTTATCATTTCCTCATCTAGTTGATTATTATTTGTTCCTGTAGCTTATCATTTCCTCATCTAGTTGATTATTATTTGTTCCTATAGCTTATCATTTCCTCATCTAGTTGATTATCATTTATTCCTGTAGCTTATCATTTCCTCATCTAGTTGATTATTATTTATTCCTATAGCTTATCATTTCCTCATCTAGTTGATTATTATTTATTCCTATAGCTTATCATTTCCTCATCTAGTTGATTATTATTTGTTCCTATAGCTTATCATTTCCTCATCTAGTTGATTATTATTTGTTCCTGTAGCTTATCATTTCCTCATCTAGTTGATTATTATTTGTTCCTATAGCTTATCATTTCCTCATCTAGTTGATTATTATTTATTCCTATAGCTTATCATTTCCTCATCTAGTTGATTATTATTTGTTCCTATAGCTTATCATTTCCTCATCTAGTTTATTATTATTTATTCCTATAGCTTATCATTTCCTCATCTAGTTGATTATTATTTGTTCCTGTAGCTTATCATTTCCTCATCTAGTTGATTATTATTTGTTCCTATAGCTTATCATTTCCTCATCTAGTTGATTATTATTTGTTCCTATAGCTTATCATTTCCTCATCTAGTTGATTATTATTTATTCCTATAGCTTATCATTTCCTCATCTAGTTTATTATTATTTATTCCTATAGCTTATCATTTCCTCATCTAGTTGATTATTATTTATTCCTATAGCTTATCATTTCCTCATCTAGTTTATTATTATTTGTTCCTGTAGCTTATCATTTCCTCATCTAGTTGATTATTATTTGTTCCTATAGCTTATCATTTCCTCATCTAGTTGATTATTATTTATTCCTATAGCTTATCATTTCCTCATCTAGTTTATTATTATTTGTTCCTGTAGCTTATCATTTCCTCATCTAGTTGATTATTATTTATTCCTATAGCTTATCATTTCCTCATCTAGTTTATTATTATTTGTTCCTGTAGCTTATCATTTCCTCATCTAGTTGATTATTATTTGTTCCTATAGCTTATCATTTCCTCATCTAGTTGATTATTATTTATTCCTATAGCTTATCATTTCCTCATCTAGTTTATTATTATTTGTTCCTATAGCTTATCATTTCCTCATCTAGTTGATTATTATTTATTCCTATAGCTTATCATTTCCTCATCTAGTTTATTATTATTTGTTCCTGTAGCTTATCATTTCCTCAACTAGTTGATTATTATTTATTCCTATAGCTTATCATTTCCTCATCTAGTTGATTATTATTTGTTCCTGTAGCTTATCATTTCCTCATCTAGTTGATTATTATTTGTTCCTATAGCTTATCATTTCCTCATCTAGTTGATTATTATTTATTCCTATAGCTTATCATTTCCTCATCTAGTTTATTATTATTTGTTCCTGTAGCTTATCATTTCCTCATCTAGTTGATTATTATTTATTCCTATAGCTTATCATTTCCTCATCTAGTTGATTATTATTTATTCCTGTAGCTTATCATTTCCTCATCTAGTTTATTATTATTTGTTCCTGTAGCTTATCATTTCCTCATCTAGTTGATTATTATTTGTTCCTATAGCTTATCATTTCCTCATCTAGTTGATTATTATTTATTCCTATAGCTTATCATTTCCTCATCTAGTTTATTATTATTTGTTCCTGTAGCTTATCATTTCCTCATCTAGTTTATTATTATTTATTCCTATAGCTTATCATTTCCTCATCCAGTTGATTATTATTTATTCCTATAGCTTATCATTTCCTCATCTAGTTGATTATTATTTATTCCTATAGCTTATCATTTCCTCATCTAGTTGATTATTATTTGTTCCTGTAGCTTATCATTTCCTCATCTAGTTGATTATTATTTATTCCTATAGCTTATCATTTCCTCATCTAGTTGATTATTATTTATTCCTGTAGCTTATCATTTCCTCATCTAGTTGATTATTATTTATTCCTATAGCTTATCATTTCCTCATCTAGTTGATTATTATTTATTCCTGTAGCTTATCATTTCCTCATCTAGTTGATTATTATTTATTCCTATAGCTTATCATTTCCTCATCTAGTTGATTATTATTTATTCCTATAGCTTATCATTTCCTCATCTAGTTTATTATTATTTGTTCCTGTAGCTTATCATTTCCTCATCTAGTTGATTATTATTTGTTCCTATAGCTTATCATTTCCTCATCTAGTTGATTATTATTTGTTCCTGTAGCTTATCATTTCCTCATCTAGTTGATTATTATTTATTCCTATAGCTTATCATTTCCTCATCTAGTTGATTATTATTTGTTCCTGTAGCTTATCATTTCCTCATCTAGTTGATTATTATTTGTTCCTATAGCTTATCATTTCCTCATCTAGTTGATTATTATTTGTTCCTGTAGCTTATCATTTCCTCATCTAGTTGATTATTATTTATTCCTATAGCTTATCATTTCCTCATCTAGTTGATTATTATTTGTTCCTATAGCTTATCATTTCCTCATGTAGTTGATTATTATTTATTCCTATAGCTTATCATTTCCTCATCTAGTTGATTATTATTTATTCCTATAGCTTATCATTTCCTCATCTAGTTGATTATTATTTGTTCCTGTAGCTTATCATTTCCTCATCTAGTTGATTATTATTTATTCCTATAGCTTATCATTTCCTCATCTAGTTGATTATTATTTGTTCCTGTAGCTTATCATTTCCTCATCTAGTTGATTATTATTTATTCCTATAGCTTATCATTTCCTCATCTAGTTGATTATTATTTGTTCCTGTAGCTTATCATTTCCTCATCTCGTTTATTATTATTTATTCCTATAGCTTATCATTTCCTCATCCAGTTGATTATTATTTATTCCTATAGCTTATCATTTCCTCATCTAGTTGATTATTATTTATTCCTATAGCTTATCATTTCCTCATCTCGTTTATTATTATTTGTTCCTGTAGCTTATCATTTCCTCATCTAGTTGATTATTATTTATTCCTATAGCTTATCATTTCCTCATCCAGTTGATTATTATTTATTCCTATAGCTTATCATTTCCTCATCCAGTTGATTATTATTTGTTCCTGTAGCTTATCATTTCCTCATCTAGTTGATTATTATTTGTTCCTGTAGCTTATCATTTCCTCATCTAGTTGATTATTATTTATTCCTATAGCTTATCATTTCCTCATCTCGTTTATTATTATTTATTCCTATAGCTTATCATTTCCTCATCTCGTTTATTATTATTTGTTCCTATAGCTTATCATTTCCTCATCCAGTTGATTATTATTTGTTCCTGTAGCTTATCATTTCCTCATCCAGTTGATTATTATTTGTTCCTGTAGCTTATCATTTCCTCATCTAGTTGATTATTATTTGTTCCTGTAGCTTATCATTTCCTCATCTCGTTTATTATTATTTATTCCTATAGCTTATCATTTCCTCATCTAGTTGATTATTATTTATTCCTATAGCTTATCATTTCCTCATCTAGTTGATTATTATTTGTTCCTGTAGCTTATCATTTCCTCATCTCGTTTATTATTATTTATTCCTATAGCTTATCATTTCCTCATCTAGTTGATTATTATTTATTCCTATAGCTTATCATTTCCTCATCTAGTTGATTATTATTTATTCCTATAGCTTATCATTTCCTCATCCAGTTGATTATTATTTGTTCCTGTAGCTTATCATTTCCTCATCTAGTTGATTATTATTTGTTCCTGTAGCTTATCATTTCCTCATCTCGTTTATTATTATTTATTCCTATAGCTTATCATTTCCTCATCTAGTTGATTATTATTTATTCCTATAGCTTATCATTTCCTCATCTAGTTGATTATTATTTATTCCTATAGCTTATCATTTCCTCATCTCGTTTATTATTATTTGTTCCTATAGCTTATCATTTCCTCATCTAGTTGATTATTATTTGTTCCTATAGCTTATCATTTCCTCATCTAGTTGATTATTATTTGTTCCTATAGCTTATCATTTCCTCATCTAGTTGATTATTATTTGTTCCTATAGCTTATCATTTCCTCATCTAGTTGATTATTATTTGTTCCTATAGCTTATCATTTCCTCATCTAGTTGATTATTATTTATTCCTATAGCTTATCATTTCCTCATCTAGTTGATTATTATTTATTCCTGTAGCTTATCATTTCCTCATGTAGTTGATTATTATTTATTCCTGTAGCTTATCATTTCCTCATCTAGTTGATTATTATTTATTCCTATAGCTTATCATTTCCTCATGTAGTTGATTATTATTTATTCCTATAGCTTATCATTTCCTCATCTAGTTGATTATTATTTATTCCTATAGCTTATCATTTCCTCATGTAGTTGATTATTATTTATTCCTGTAGCTTATCATTTCCTCATCTAGTTGATTATTATTTATTCCTATAGCTTATCATTTCCTCATGTAGTTGATTATTATTTATTCCTGTAGCTTATCATTTCCTCATCTAGTTGATTATTATTTATTCCTATAGCTTATCATTTCCTCATGTAGTTGATTATTATTTATTCCTATAGCTTATCATTTCCTCATCTAGTTGATTATTATTTATTCCTATAGCTTATCATTTCCTCATCTAGTTGATTATTATTTATTCCTATAGCTTATCATTTCCTCATCTAGTTGATTATTATTTATTCCTGTAGCTTATCATTTCCTCATCTAGTTGATTATTATTTATTCCTATAGCTTATCATTTCCTCATCTAGTTGATTATTATTTATTCCTATAGCTTATCATTTCCTCATCTAGTTGATTATTATTTATTCCTATAGCTTATCATTTCCTCATGTAGTTGATTATTATTTATTCCTATAGCTTATCATTTCCTCATCTAGTTGATTATTATTTATTCCTATAGCTTATCATTTCCTCATCTAGTTGATTATTATTTATTCCTACAGCTTATCATTTCCTCATGTAGTTGATTATTATTTATTCCTATAGCTTATCATTTCCTCATCTAGTTGATTATTATTTATTCCTATAGCTTATCATTTCCTCATGTAGTTGATTATTATTTATTCCTACAGCTTATCATTTCCTCATGTAGTTGATTATTATTTATTCCTATAGCTTATCATTTCCTCATCTAGTTGATTATTATTTGTTCCTATAGCTTATCATTTCCTCATCTAGTTGATTATTATTTATTCCTACAGCTTATCATTTCCTCATGTAGTTGATTATTATTTATTCCTATAGCTTATCATTTCCTCATCTAGTTGATTATTATTTGTTCCTATAGCTTATCATTTCCTCATCTAGTTGATTATTATTTGTTCCTATAGCTTATCATTTCCTCATCTACTTGATTATTATTTGTTCCTATAGCTTATCATTTCCTCATCTAGTTGATTATTATTTGTTCCTATAGCTTATCATTTCCTCATCTAGTTTATTATTTATTCCTATAGCTTATCATTTCCTCATCTAGTTGATTATTATTTATTCCTATAGCTTATCATTTCCTCATGTAGTTGATTATTATTTATTCCTATAGCTTATCATTTCCTCATCTAGTTGATTATTATTTGTTCCTATAGCTTATCATTTCCTCATCTAGTTTATTATTTATTCCTATAGCTTATCATTTCCTCATCTAGTTTATTATTTATTCCTATAGCTTATCATTTCCTCATGTAGTTGATTATTATTTATTCCTACAGCTTATCATTTCCTCATCTAGTTGATTATTATTTATTCCTGTAGCTTATCATTTCCTCATGTAGTTGATTATTATTTATTCCTATAGCTTATCATTTCCTCATCTAGTTGATTATTATTTATTCCTATAGCTTATCATTTCCTCATCTAGTTGATTATTATTTATTCCTATAGCTTATCATTTCCTCATCTAGTTGATTATTATTTATTCCTATAGCTTATCATTTCCTCATCTAGTTGATTATTATTTATTCCTATAGCTTATCATTTCCTCATCTAGTTGATTATTATTTATTCCTATAGCTTATCATTTCCTCATCTAGTTGATTATTATTTATTCCTATAGCTTATCATTTCCTCATCTAGTTGATTATTATTTATTCCTATAGCTTATCATTTCCTCATCTAGTTGATTATTATTTATTCCTATAGCTTATCATTTCCTCATCTAGTTGATTATTATTTATTCCTACAGCTTATCATTTCCTCATCTAGTTGATTATTATTTATTCCTATAGCTTATCATTTCCTCATCTAGTTGATTATTATTTATTCCTACAGCTTATCATTTCCTCATCTAGTTGATTATTATTTATTCCTATAGCTTATCATTTCCTCATCTAGTTGATTATTATTTATTCCTATAGCTTATCATTTCCTCATCTAGTTGATTATTATTTATTCCTACAGCTTATCATTTCCTCATCTAGTTGATTATTATTTATTCCTATAGCTTATCATTTCCTCATCTAGTTGATTATTATTTATTCCTATAGCTTATCATTTCCTCATCTAGTTGATTATTATTTATTCCTATAGCTTATCATTTCCTCATCTAGTTGATTATTATTTGTTCCTATAGCTTATCATTTCCTCATCTAGTTGATTATTATTTGTTCCTATAGCTTATCATTTCCTCATCTAGTTGATTATTATTTATTCCTATAGCTTATCATTTCCTCATCTAGTTGATTATTATTTATTCCTACAGCTTATCATTTCCTCATCTAGTTGATTATTATTTATTCCTATAGCTTATCATTTCCTCATCTAGTTGATTATTATTTGTTCCTATAGCTTATCATTTCCTCATCTAGTTGATTATTATTTATTCCTATAGCTTATCATTTCCTCATCTAGTTGATTATTATTTATTCCTATAGCTTATCATTTCCTCATCTAGTTGATTATTATTTATTCCTATAGCTTATCATTTCCTCATCTAGTTGATTATTATTTATTCCTATAGCTTATCATTTCCTCATCTAGTTGATTATTATTTATTCCTATAGCTTATCATTTCCTCATCTAGTTGATTATTATTTATTCCTACAGCTTATCATTTCCTCATCTAGTTGATTATTATTTATTCCTATAGCTTATCATTTCCTCATCTAGTTGATTATTATTTATTCCTATAGCTTATCATTTCCTCATCTAGTTGATTATTATTTATTCCTGTAGCTTATCATTTCCTCATCTAGTTGATTATTATTTATTCCTATAGCTTATCATTTCCTCATCTAGTTGATTATTATTTATTCCTATAGCTTATCATTTCCTCATCTAGTTGATTATGATTTATTCCTGTAGCTTATCATTTCCTCATCTAGTTGATTATTATTTATTCCTGTAGCTTATCATTTCCTCATCTCGTTTATTATTATTTATTCCTATAGCTTATCATTTCCTCATCTAGTTGATTATTATTTATTCCTGTAGCTTATCATTTCCTCATCTCGTTTATTATTATTTATTCCTGTAGCTTATCATTTCCTCATCTAGTTGATTATTATTTATTCCTGTAGCTTATCATTTCCTCATCTAGTTGATTATTATTTATTCCTATAGCTTATCATTTCCTCATCTAGTTGATTATTATTTATTCCTGTAGCTTATCATTTCCTCATCTCGTTTATTATTATTTATTCCTGTAGCTTATCATTTCCTCATCTAGTTGATTATTATTTATTCCTGTAGCTTATCATTTCCTCATCTAGTTGATTATTATTTATTCCTGTAGCTTATCATTTCCTCATCTAGTTGATTATGATTTATTCCTGTAGCTTATCATTTCCTCATCTAGTTGATTATTATTTATTCCTGTAGCTTATCATTTCCTCATCTCGTTTATTATTATTTATTCCTATAGCTTATCATTTCCTCATCTAGTTGATTATTATTTATTCCTACAGCTTATCATTTCCTCATCTAGTTGATTATGATTTATTCCTGTAGCTTATCATTTCCTCATCTAGTTGATTATTATTTATTCCTGTAGCTTATCATTTCCTCATCTAGTTGATTATTATTTATTCCTATAGCTTATCATTTCCTCATCTAGTTGATTATTATTTATTCCTGTAGCTTATCATTTCCTCATCTAGTTGATTATTATTTATTCCTATAGCTTATCATTTCCTCATCTAGTTGATTATTATTTATTCCTATAGCTTATCATTTCCTCATCTAGTTGATTATTATTTATTCCTGTAGCTTATCATTTCCTCATCTAGTTGATTATTATTTATTCCTATAGCTTATCATTTCCTCATCTAGTTGATTATTATTTATTCCTGTAGCTTATCATTTCCTCATCTAGTTGATTATTATTTATTCCTATAGCTTATCATTTCCTCATCTAGTTGATTATTATTTATTCCTGTAGCTTATCATTTCCTCATCTAGTTGATTATTATTTATTCCTATAGCTTATCATTTCCTCATCTAGTTGATTATTATTTATTCCTGTAGCTTATCATTTCCTCATCTAGTTGATTATTATTTGTTCCTGTAGCTTATCATTTCCTCATGTAGTTGATTATTATTTATTCCTGTAGCTTATCATTTCCTCATCTAGTTGATTATTATTTATTCCTACAGCTTATCATTTCCTCATGTAGTTGATTATTATTTATTCCTATAGCTTATCATTTCCTCATCTAGTTGATTATTATTTATTCCTATAGCTTATCATTTCCTCATCTAGTTGATTATTATTTATTCCTACAGCTTATCATTTCCTCATCTAGTTGATTATTATTTGTTCCTGTAGCTTATCATTTCCTCATGTAGTTGATTATTATTTGTTCCTGTAGCTTATCATTTCCTCATCTAGTTGATTATTATTTATTCCTGTAGCTTATCATTTCCTCATCTAGTTGATTATTATTTATTCCTATAGCTTATCATTTCCTCATCTAGTTGATTATTATTTATTCCTGTAGCTTATCATTTCCTCATCTAGTTGATTATTATTTATTCCTACAGCTTATCATTTCCTCATCTAGTTGATTATTATTTATTCCTGTAGCTTATCATTTCCTCATCTAGTTGATTATTATTTATTCCTATAGCTTATCATTTCCTCATCTAGTTGATTATTATTTATTCCTATAGCTTATCATTTCCTCATCTAGTTGATTATTATTTATTCCTACAGCTTATCATTTCCTCATCTAGTTGATTATTATTTATTCCTACAGCTTATCATTTCCTCATCTAGTTGATTATTATTTATTCCTACAGCTTATCATTTCCTCATCTAGTTGATTATTATTTATTCCTATAGCTTATCATTTCCTCATCTAGTTGATTATTATTTATTCCTACAGCTTATCATTTCCTCATCTAGTTGATTATTATTTATTCCTATAGCTTATCATTTCCTCATCTCGTTGATTATTATTTATTCCTACAGCTTATCATTTCCTCATCTAGTTGATTATTATTTATTCCTACAGCTTATCATTTCCTCATCTAGTTGATTATTATTTATTCCTGTAGCTTATCATTTCCTCATCCAGTTGATTATTATTTATTCCTATAGCTTATCATTTCCTCATCTAGTTGATTATTATTTATTCCTATAGCTTATCATTTCCTCATCTAGTTGATTATTATTTATTCCTATAGCTTATCATTTCCTCATGTAGTTTATTATTATTTATTCCTGTAGCTTATCATTTCCTCATCCAGTTGATTATTATTTATTCCTATAGCTTATCATTTCCTCATCTAGTTGATTATTATTTATTCCTATAGCTTATCATTTCCTCATCTAGTTGATTATTATTTATTCCTATAGCTTATCATTTCCTCATCTAGTTGATTATTATTTATTCCTATAGCTTATCATTTCCTCATCTAGTTGATTATTATTTATTCCTGTAGCTTATCATTTCCTCATCTAGTTGATTATTATTTATTCCTATAGCTTATCATTTCCTCATCTAGTTGATTATTATTTATTCCTATAGCTTATCATTTCCTCATCTAGTTGATTATTATTTATTCCTGTAGCTTATCATTTCCTCATCTAGTTGATTATTATTTATTCCTATAGCTTATCATTTCCTCATCTAGTTGATTATTATTTATTCCTATAGCTTATCATTTCCTCATCTAGTTGATTATTATTTATTCCTATAGCTTATCATTTCCTCATCTAGTTGATTATTATTTATTCCTATAGCTTATCATTTCCTCATCTAGTTGATTATTATTTATTCCTGTAGCTTATCATTTCCTCATCCAGTTGATTATTATTTATTCCTGTAGCTTATCATTTCCTCATCTAGTTGATTATTATTTATTCCTGTAGCTTATCATTTCCTCATCCAGTTGATTATTATTTATTCCTGTAGCTTATCATTTCCTCATCTAGTTGATTATTATTTATTCCTGTAGCTTATCATTTCCTCATCCAGTTGATTATTATTTATTCCTGTAGCTTATCATTTCCTCATCTAGTTGATTATTATTTATTCCTGTAGCTTATCATTTCCTCATCCAGTTGATTATTATTTATTCCTGTAGCTTATCATTTCCTCATCCAGTTGATTATTATTTATTCCTATAGCTTATCATTTCCTCATCTAGTTGATTATTATTTATTCCTATAGCTTATCATTTCCTCATCTAGTTGATTATTATTTATTCCTGTAGCTTATCATTTCCTCATCTAGTTGATTATTATTTATTCCTATAGCTTATCATTTCCTCATCCAGTTGATTATTATTTATTCCTGTAGCTTATCATTTCCTCATCTAGTTGATTATTATTTATTCCTGTAGCTTATCATTTCCTCATCTAGTTGATTATTATTTATTCCTATAGCTTATCATTTCCTCATCCAGTTGATTATTATTTATTCCTGTAGCTTATCATTTCCTCATCTAGTTGATTATTATTTATTCCTGTAGCTTATCATTTCCTCATCTAGTTGATTATTATTTATTCCTGTAGCTTATCATTTCCTCATCTAGTTGATTATTATTTATTCCTATAGCTTATCATTTCCTCATCCAGTTGATTATTATTTATTCCTATAGCTTATCATTTCCTCATCTAGTTGATTATTATTTATTCCTGTAGCTTATCATTTCCTCATCTAGTTGATTATTATTTATTCCTATAGCTTATCATTTCCTCATCCAGTTGATTATTATTTATTCCTGTAGCTTATCATTTCCTCATCTAGTTGATTATTATTTATTCCTATAGCTTATCATTTCCTCATCTAGTTGATTATTATTTATTCCTATAGCTTATCATTTCCTCATCCAGTTGATTATTATTTATTCCTATAGCTTATCATTTCCTCATCTAGTTGATTATTATTTATTCCTATAGCTTATCATTTCCTCATCTAGTTGATTATTATTTATTCCTATAGCTTATCATTTCCTCATCTAGTTGATTATTATTTATTCCTATAGCTTATCATTTCCTCATCTAGTTGATTATTATTTATTCCTATAGCTTATCATTTCCTCATCCAGTTGATTATTATTTATTCCTATAGCTTATCATTTCCTCATCCAGTTGATTATTATTTATTCCTGTAGCTTATCATTTCCTCATCTAGTTGATTATTATTTATTCCTATAGCTTATCATTTCCTCATCTAGTTGATTATTATTTATTCCTATAGCTTATCATTTCCTCATCTAGTTGATTATTATTTATTCCTATAGCTTATCATTTCCTCATCTAGTTGATTATTATTTATTCCTATAGCTTATCATTTCCTCATCTAGTTGATTATTATTTATTCCTATAGCTTATCATTTCCTCATCTAGTTGATTATTATTTATTCCTGTAGCTTATCATTTCCTCATCTAGTTGATTATTATTTATTCCTATAGCTTATCATTTCCTCATCTAGTTGATTATTATTTATTCCTATAGCTTATCATTTCCTCATCTAGTTGATTATTATTTATTCCTATAGCTTATCATTTCCTTATCTAGTTGATTATTATTTATTCCTGTAGCTTATCATTTCCTCATCTAGTTGATTATTATTTATTCCTATAGCTTATCATTTCCTCATCTAGTTGATTATTATTTATTCCTATAGCTTATCATTTCCTCATCTAGTTGATTATTATTTATTCCTATAGCTTATCATTTCCTCATCTAGTTGATTATTATTTATTCCTGTAGCTTATCATTTCCTCATCTAGTTGATTATTATTTGTTCCTGTAGCTTATCATTTCCTCATCTAGTTGATTATTATTTATTCCTATAGCTTATCATTTCCTCATCCAGTTGATTATTATTTATTCCTATAGCTTATCATTTCCTCATCTAGTTGATTATTATTTGTTCCTGTAGCTTATCATTTCCTCATCTAGTTGATTATTATTTATTCCTATAGCTTATCATTTCCTCATCTAGTTGATTATTATTTATTCCTATAGCTTATCATTTCCTCATCTAGTTGATTATTATTTATTCCTGTAGCTTATCATTTCCTCATCTAGTTGATTATTATTTGTTCCTGTAGCTTATCATTTCCTCATCTAGTTGATTATTATTTATTCCTATAGCTTATCATTTCCTCATCTAGTTGATTATTATTTATTCCTATAGCTTATCATTTCCTCATCTAGTTGATTATCATTTATTCCTGTAGCTTATCATTTCCTCATCTAGTTGATTATTATTTATTCCTGTAGCTTATCATTTCCTCATCTAGTTGATTATTATTTATTCCTGTAGCTTATCATTTCCTCATCTAGTTGATTATCATTTATTCCTGTAGCTTATCATTTCCTCATCTAGTTGATTATTATTTATTCCTATAGCTTATCATTTCCTCATCTAGTTGATTATTATTTATTCCTATAGCTTATCATTTCCTCATCTAGTTGATTATCATTTATTCCTGTAGCTTATCATTTCCTCATCTAGTTGATTATTATTTATTCCTACAGCTTATCATTTCCTCATCTAGTTGATTATTATTTATTCCTATAGCTTATCATTTCCTCATCTAGTTGATTATTATTTATTCCTATAGCTTATCATTTCCTCATCTAGTTGATTATTATTTATTCCTATAGCTTATCATTTCCTCATCTAGTTGATTATTATTTATTCCTATAGCTTATCATTTCCTCATCTAGTTGATTATTATTTATTCCTGTAGCTTATCATTTCCTCATCTAGTTGATTATTATTTGTTCCTGTAGCTTATCATTTCCTCATCTAGTTGATTATTATTTATTCCTATAGCTTATCATTTCCTCATCTAGTTGATTATTATTTATTCCTGTAGCTTATCATTTCCTCATCTAGTTGATTATTATTTATTCCTGTAGCTTATCATTTCCTCATCTAGTTGATTATCATTTATTCCTGTAGCTTATCATTTCCTCATCTAGTTGATTATTATTTATTCCTGTAGCTTATCATTTCCTCATCTAGTTGATTATCATTTATTCCTGTAGCTTATCATTTCCTCATCTAGTTGATTATTATTTATTCCTATAGCTTATCATTTCCTCATCTAGTTGATTATTATTTATTCCTGTAGCTTATCATTTCCTCATCTAGTTGATTATTATTTATTCCTATAGCTTATCATTTCCTCATCTAGTTGATTATTATTTATTCCTATAGCTTATCATTTCCTCATCTAGTTGATTATTATTTATTCCTATAGCTTATCATTTCCTCATCTAGTTGATTATTATTTATTCCTGTAGCTTATCATTTCCTCATCTAGTTGATTATTATTTATTCCTGTAGCTTATCATTTCCTCATCTAGTTGATTATTATTTGTTCCTGTAGCTTATCATTTCCTCATCTAGTTGATTATTATTTATTCCTATAGCTTATCATTTCCTCATCCAGTTGATTATTATTTATTCCTATAGCTTATCATTTCCTCATCTAGTTGATTATTATTTGTTCCTGTAGCTTATCATTTCCTCATCTAGTTGATTATTATTTATTCCTATAGCTTATCATTTCCTCATCTAGTTGATTATTATTTATTCCTATAGCTTATCATTTCCTCATCTAGTTGATTATTATTTATTCCTGTAGCTTATCATTTCCTCATCTAGTTGATTATTATTTGTTCCTGTAGCTTATCATTTCCTCATCTAGTTGATTATTATTTATTCCTATAGCTTATCATTTCCTCATCTAGTTGATTATTATTTATTCCTATAGCTTATCATTTCCTCATCTAGTTGATTATCATTTATTCCTGTAGCTTATCATTTCCTCATCTAGTTGATTATTATTTATTCCTGTAGCTTATCATTTCCTCATCTAGTTGATTATTATTTATTCCTGTAGCTTATCATTTCCTCATCTAGTTGATTATCATTTATTCCTGTAGCTTATCATTTCCTCATCTAGTTGATTATTATTTATTCCTATAGCTTATCATTTCCTCATCTAGTTGATTATTATTTATTCCTATAGCTTATCATTTCCTCATCTAGTTGATTATCATTTATTCCTGTAGCTTATCATTTCCTCATCTAGTTGATTATTATTTATTCCTACAGCTTATCATTTCCTCATCTAGTTGATTATTATTTATTCCTATAGCTTATCATTTCCTCATCTAGTTGATTATTATTTATTCCTATAGCTTATCATTTCCTCATCTAGTTGATTATTATTTATTCCTATAGCTTATCATTTCCTCATCTAGTTGATTATTATTTATTCCTATAGCTTATCATTTCCTCATCTAGTTGATTATTATTTATTCCTGTAGCTTATCATTTCCTCATCTAGTTGATTATTATTTGTTCCTGTAGCTTATCATTTCCTCATCTAGTTGATTATTATTTATTCCTATAGCTTATCATTTCCTCATCTAGTTGATTATTATTTATTCCTGTAGCTTATCATTTCCTCATCTAGTTGATTATTATTTATTCCTGTAGCTTATCATTTCCTCATCTAGTTGATTATCATTTATTCCTGTAGCTTATCATTTCCTCATCTAGTTGATTATTATTTATTCCTGTAGCTTATCATTTCCTCATCTAGTTGATTATCATTTATTCCTGTAGCTTATCATTTCCTCATCTAGTTGATTATTATTTATTCCTATAGCTTATCATTTCCTCATCTAGTTGATTATTATTTATTCCTGTAGCTTATCATTTCCTCATCTAGTTGATTATTATTTATTCCTATAGCTTATCATTTCCTCATCTAGTTGATTATTATTTATTCCTATAGCTTATCATTTCCTCATCTAGTTGATTATTATTTATTCCTATAGCTTATCATTTCCTCATCTAGTTGATTATTATTTATTCCTGTAGCTTATCATTTCCTCATCTAGTTGATTATTATTTATTCCTGTAGCTTATCATTTCCTCATCTAGTTGATTATTATTTATTCCTATAGCTTATCATTTCCTCATCTAGTTGATTATTATTTATTCCTATAGCTTATCATTTCCTCATCTAGTTGATTATTATTTATTCCTGTAGCTTATCATTTCCTCATCTAGTTGATTATTATTTATTCCTATAGCTTATCATTTCCTCATCTAGTTGATTATTATTTATTCCTATAGCTTATCATTTCCTCATCTAGTTGATTATTATTTATTCCTATAGCTTATCATTTCCTCATCTAGTTGATTATTATTTATTCCTATAGCTTATCATTTCCTCATCTAGTTGATTATTATTTATTCCTGTAGCTTATCATTTCCTCATCTAGTTGATTATTATTTATTCCTGTAGCTTATCATTTCCTCATCTAGTTGATTATTATTTATTCCTATAGCTTATCATTTCCTCATCTAGTTGATTATTATTTATTCCTATAGCTTATCATTTCCTCATCTAGTTGATTATTATTTATTCCTGTAGCTTATCATTTCCTCATCTAGTTGATTATTATTTATTCCTATAGCTTATCATTTCCTCATCTAGTTGATTATTATTTATTCCTGTAGCTTATCATTTCCTCATCTAGTTGATTATTATTTATTCCTATAGCTTATCATTTCCTCATCTAGTTGATTATTATTTATTCCTATAGCTTATCATTTCCTCATCTAGTTGATTATTATTTATTCCTATAGCTTATCATTTCCTCATCTAGTTGATTATTATTTATTCCTATAGCTTATCATTTCCTCATCTAGTTGATTATTATTTATTCCTGTAGCTTATCATTTCCTCATCTAGTTGATTATTATTTATTCCTATAGCTTATCATTTCCTCATCTAGTTGATTATTATTTATTCCTGTAGCTTATCATTTCCTCATCTAGTTGATTATTATTTATTCCTATAGCTTATCATTTCCTCATCTAGTTGATTATTATTTATTCCTATAGCTTATCATTTCCTCATCTAGTTGATTATTATTTATTCCTATAGCTTATCATTTCCTCATCTAGTTGATTATTATTTATTCCTATAGCTTATCATTTCCTCATCTAGTTGATTATTATTTATTCCTATAGCTTATCATTTCCTCATCTAGTTGATTATTATTTATTCCTGTAGCTTATCATTTCCTCATCTAGTTGATTATTATTTATTCCTATAGCTTATCATTTCCTCATCTAGTTGATTATTATTTATTCCTATAGCTTATCATTTCCTCATCTAGTTGATTATTATTTATTCCTGTAGCTTATCATTTCCTCATCTAGTTGATTATTATTTATTCCTGTAGCTTATCATTTTCTCATCTCGTTTATTATTATTTGTTCCTATAGCTTATCATTTCCTCATCTAGTTGATTATTATTTATTCCTGTAGCTTATCATTTCCTCATCTAGTTGATTATTATTTATTCCTATAGCTTATCATTTCCTCATCTCGTTGATTATTATTTATTCCTATAGCTTATCATTTCCTCATCTAGTTGATTATTATTTGTTCCTATAGCTTATCATTTCCTCATCTCGTTGATTATTATTTGTTCCTATAGCTTATCATTTCCTCATCTAGTTGATTATTATTTGTTCCTATAGCTTATCATTTCCTCATCTAGTTGATTATTATTTATTCCTACAGCTTATCATTTCCTCATCTCGTTGATTATTATTTGTTCCAATAGCTTATTATTTCCTCATCTAGTTGATTATTATTTATTCCTACAGCTTATCATTTCCTCATCTAGTTGATTATTATTTGTTCCAATAGCTTATCATTTCCTCATCTAGTTGATTATTATTTGTTCCTATAGCTTATCATTTCCTCATCTAGTTGATTATTATTTGTTCCTGTAGCTTATCATTTCCTCATCCAGTTGATTATTATTTGTTCCTGTAGCTTATCATTTCCTCATCTAGTTGATTATTATTTATTCCTATAGCTTATCATTTCCTCATCTAGTTGATTATTATTTATTCCTGTAGCTTATCATTTCCTCATCTAGTTGATTATTATTTGTTCCTATAGCTTATCATTTCCTCATCTAGTTGATTATTATTTATTCCTACAGCTTATCATTTCCTCATCTAGTTGATTATTATTTGTTCCAATAGCTTATCATTTCCTCATCTAGTTGATTATTATTTGTTCCTATAGCTTATCATTTCCTCATCTAGTTGATTATTATTTATTCCTACAGCTTATCATTTCCTCATCTAGTTGATTATTATTTGTTCCAATAGCTTATCATTTCCTCATCTAGTTGATTATTATTTGTTCCTATAGCTTATCATTTCCTCATCTAGTTGATTATTATTTATTCCTATAGCTTATCATTTCCTCATCTAGTTGATTATCATTTATTCCTGTAGCTTATCATTTCCTCATCTAGTTGATTATTATTTATTCCTGTAGCTTATCATTTCCTCATCTAGTTGATTATCATTTATTCCTGTAGCTTATCATTTCCTCATCTAGTTGATTATTATTTATTCCTATAGCTTATCATTTCCTCATCTAGTTGATTATTATTTATTCCTGTAGCTTATCATTTCCTCATCTAGTTGATTATCATTTATTCCTGTAGCTTATCATTTCCTCATCTAGTTGATTATTATTTATTCCTATAGCTTATCATTTCCTCATCTAGTTGATTATTATTTATTCCTATAGCTTATCATTTCCTCATCTAGTTGATTATTATTTATTCCTGTAGCTTATCATTTCCTCATCTAGTTGATTATTATTTATTCCTGTAGCTTATCATTTCCTCATCTAGTTGATTATTATTTATTCCTATAGCTTATCATTTCCTCATCTAGTTGATTATTATTTATTCCTATAGCTTATCATTTCCTCATCTAGTTGATTATTATTTATTCCTATAGCTTATCATTTCCTCATCTAGTTGATTATTATTTGTTCCTGTAGCTTATCATTTCCTCATCTAGTTGATTATTATTTATTCCTGTAGCTTATCATTTCCTCATCTAGTTGATTATTATTTGTTCCTATAGCTTATCATTTCCTCATCTAGTTGATTATTATTTATTCCTATAGCTTATCATTTCCTCATCTAGTTGATTATTATTTATTCCTGTAGCTTATCATTTCCTCATCTAGTTGATTATTATTTATTCCTATAGCTTATCATTTCCTCATCTAGTTGATTATTATTTATTCCTATAGCTTATCATTTCCTCATCTAGTTGATTATTATTTATTCCTATAGCTTATCATTTCCTCATCTAGTTGATTATTATTTATTCCTGTAGCTTATCATTTCCTCATCTAGTTGATTATTATTTATTCCTATAGCTTATCATTTCCTCATCTAGTTGATTATTATTTATTCCTGTAGCTTATCATTTCCTCATCTAGTTGATTATTATTTGTTCCTATAGCTTATCATTTCCTCATCTAGTTGATTATTATTTATTCCTATAGCTTATCATTTCCTCATCTAGTTGATTATTATTTATTCCTATAGCTTATCATTTCCTCATCTAGTTGATTATTATTTATTCCTGTAGCTTATCATTTCCTCATCTAGTTGATTATTATTTATTCCTATAGCTTATCATTTCCTCATCTAGTTGATTATTATTTATTCCTATAGCTTATCATTTCCTCATCTAGTTGATTATTATTTATTCCTATAGCTTATCATTTCCTCATCTAGTTGATTATTATTTATTCCTATAGCTTATCATTTCCTCATCTAGTTGATTATTATTTATTCCTATAGCTTATCATTTCCTCATCTAGTTGATTATTATTTATTCCTATAGCTTATCATTTCCTCATCTAGTTGATTATTATTTATTCCTATAGCTTATCATTTCCTCATCTAGTTGATTATTATTTATTCCTATAGCTTATCATTTCCTCATCTAGTTGATTATTATTTGTTCCTGTAGCTTATCATTTCCTCATCTAGTTGATTATTATTTATTCCTATAGCTTATCATTTCCTCATCTAGTTGATTATTATTTATTCCTGTAGCTTATCATTTCCTCATCTAGTTGATTATTATTTATTCCTATAGCTTATCATTTCCTCATCTAGTTGATTATTATTTATTCCTATAGCTTATCATTTCCTCATCTAGTTGATTATTATTTATTCCTGTAGCTTATCATTTCCTCATCTAGTTGATTATTATTTATTCCTGTAGCTTATCATTTCCTCATCTAGTTGATTATTATTTATTCCTGTAGCTTATCATTTCCTCATCTAGTTGATTATTATTTATTCCTGTAGCTTATCATTTCCTCATCTAGTTGATTATTATTTATTCCTGTAGCTTATCATTTCCTCATCTAGTTGATTATTATTTATTCCTGTAGCTTATCATTTCCTCATCTAGTTGATTATTATTTATTCCTGTAGCTTATCATTTCCTCATCTAGTTGATTATTATTTATTCCTGTAGCTTATCATTTCCTCATCTAGTTGATTATTATTTATTCCTGTAGCTTATCATTTTCTCATCTCGTTTATTATTATTTGTTCCTATAGCTTATCATTTCCTCATCTAGTTGATTATTATTTATTCCTGTAGCTTATCATTTCCTCATCTAGTTGATTATTATTTATTCCTATAGCTTATCATTTCCTCATCTAGTTGATTATTATTTGTTCCTATAGCTTATCATTTCCTCATCTCGTTTATTATTATTTGTTCCTATAGCTTATCATTTCCTCATCTCGTTGATTATTATTTATTCCTATAGCTTATCATTTCCTCATCTAGTTGATTATTATTTGTTCCTATAGCTTATCATTTCCTCATCTCGTTGATTATTATTTGTTCCTATAGCTTATCATTTCCTCATCTAGTTGATTATTATTTGTTCCTATAGCTTATCATTTCCTCATCTAGTTGATTATTATTTATTCCTACAGCTTATCATTTCCTCATCTCGTTGATTATTATTTGTTCCAATAGCTTATTATTTCCTCATCTAGTTGATTATTATTTATTCCTACAGCTTATCATTTCCTCATCTAGTTGATTATTATTTGTTCCAATAGCTTATCATTTCCTCATCTAGTTGATTATTATTTGTTCCTATAGCTTATCATTTCCTCATCTAGTTGATTATTATTTATTCCTACAGCTTATCATTTCCTCATCTAGTTGATTATTATTTGTTCCAATAGCTTATCATTTCCTCATCTAGTTGATTATTATTTGTTCCTATAGCTTATCATTTCCTCATCTAGTTGATTATTATTTGTTCCTATAGCTTATCATTTCCTCATCTAGTTGATTATTATTTGTTCCTATAGCTTATCATTTCCTCATCTAGTTGATTATTATTTATTCCTACAGCTTATCATTTCCTCATCTAGTTGATTATTATTTGTTCCAATAGCTTATCATTTCCTCATCTAGTTGATTATTATTTATTCCTACAGCTTATCATTTCCTCATCTAGTTGATTATTATTTGTTCCTATAGCTTATCATTTCCTCATCTAGTTGATTATTATTTGTTCCTATAGCTTATCATTTCCTCATCTAGTTGATTATTATTTGTTCCTATAGTTTTATGACATGAGTGGAGAATAACTTTTCACGTAACTCGAGCAACATTTTTTTTTTTTTTTTTTTTTTTTTTTGTATACAAGATCGAGGCTCGTGAAAGAGCGAACATTAATCACACAGAAAGACAAACAGACACACAAAACAAATATCATCGGGAGCGGTAGACAAGATGGGGAGAGAGGGGGAAGGACACAAACACAACATTTGAGAGCAGGGACCGAGAGACATGGAGACATCGAGAGAACTGTGGGAGGGAGAGGGCTTTGGGGGGGGAGGCATGGGAAGGGGAGGGGGGGTGTGGGAGAGGTATAAAACATATGGACACTGCCAAGACTTCCAGGAAAGAAGTTGGAATTTCAAACAAGGTGGATCTGGGGTGAATTAGTGGGGGTAGAAAAGATCAAGGTTTTGGATGGGGGAAGATAAGAGTTGGTGGTGAACAGCTGTTTTGAAGACCTGGAGGGAGGAGTGTGATTGAAGTGAGTGTGGGAGTTTGTTCCAGAGGCGGGAGAAAAGAGGAATGAAAGAGTGAAGGTGAGCAGAGAGCCGAGATTTCGGCAGTTTAACCATCAGAGGGTGGCTGGCAGATCTTGTGCGACCTGTCGGAATATTTGGGGGACAGAGCACAGAGAGAGCTGGGGGAGCAAGGCCGGAGAGGAGTCGTAGAAGACAGAAAGACCACCTACCTGCCTGCGGTGAGTGAGTGAAAGGCCCTCAGAGATAGCTTCATCGCGGGAGATTCCAATGATTCTGAAAGCTTTGGATTCAACAGCGTGAAGCCAAGCCAGGTGTGAGGCAGGAGCACCAGCCCATAGGGGAGAACAGTATTCCATTGAGCTGCGGATGAAAGCCTTGTATGTGGTGAGGAGCTCAGGTGTGCCTAGGAAGGACTTCGCACGACGGAGGATGCCCAGTCGGCGACTGGCTTTGGAGGCCAGCTTGGAAATGTGGTTTTCCCAAGAAAGATCATGGCAGATGGTGAGACCCAAAAGCTTGAGCGACAGAACTTCTTGGAGAGGATTGTTGAGAAAGTAGATGGGAGGGTTGTCCAGTCGATCTTTTCGGAGAGACATAGTAAGAGTGTGAGATTTGTCAGGATTGAAAGACATGTTCCACTTGATTGACCAGTCTGTGATTTTGTCCAGGTCTGCAGAGAGTGAGGAGGCTGCACACTGCCGATCTGAGGGATGAGGAATGGAGTGGCAGAGAGTGGAGTCATCAGCAAAGAGATAGAGAGGATTTTCCAGAGAGTCGGAGAGACCATTGATGAAGATCAGAAAAAGCACAGGGCCCAGAACACTGCCTTGGGGAACTCCAGCCTGAACAGGAAGAGGAGATGAGAGAAACCCATTCAGGGCCACACGTTGACTACGACCAGAGAGGAAGTCCGCAAGCCATGCATGGAGATTTCCATGGATACCATAGGAGGAGAGTTTGGTGAGCAGAGCTGGGTGCCAGACCGTATCGAAGGCACGTGATATGTCAAGGGAGACAGCTCTGATTTCCTGTTTGGCATTGAGGACCTCCATCCATTGTTGAGACAGCAGAAGCAGCATGTCCAGAGTAGAGTGACCTGGTCTGAAACCAAATTGATGATCAGAGATCAAGCCATTGGAGAAGAGGAAGGATTTGATATACGAAGCAATGATGGATTCCATGACTTTGCTGATAATTGGGAGCAGGCTGATTGGTCTGTAGTTGCTAGGATCTGTTTTTGCACCTTTTTTGTGTAAAGCGGTAACATGAATGTTAAGAATCGTATTTCAATTTTGATATGAACTTTGCACAATTACATCTTGTCTTGTTAAACTGAAGCTCTCTTCGCTCTTCGCTCCGCAGTGCCATTGCCAAGTGTTTTCAACTTCTGTGATGATGATTATAATTATTAATTTGTTTATTTATTTATTTACAGGCTGGCTTATTCGTATGACTGTGGATAATCTTTCAGAGCTGGACTCTCTTATGGACGAGCAAGCGTATGAAAACTTCGTCAAATCCATTGAAGAATGATTTGTTCTTTGAACATCCCCACGTCCCTCTCCCCACCTCCGTCCGACCACCTCCCTTTCCCACCTCCCTCCCCCTACCTCCCTCTGACCACCTCCCTCTCCCCACCTCCCTCTCCCCACCTCCCTCTCCCCACCTCCCTCTCCCCACCTCCCTCCGACCACCTCCCTTTCCCCACCTCCCTCTGCCCACCTCACTCTCCCCACCTCCATCTCCCCACCTCCCTCTGCCCACCTCCCTCTCCCCACCTTCCTCTGACCACCTCCCTCCGACCACCTCCCTCCCCCCACCTCCCTCTGCCCACCTCTCTCTGCCCACCTCTCTCTGCCCACCTCTCTCTGCCCACCTCCCTCTGCCCACCTCCCTCTCCCCACCTCCCTCTGCCCACCTCCCTCTCCCCACCTCCCTCTGCCCACCTCTCTACCCACCTCCCTCACCCCACCTCCACCCTCCCTCCTCCATTTTCTGAGCTCTTGTGCTCCTGAGGTTGTTTTTTTTTTTAGTTCTACAATAGAATGCAAAAATACATAAATACTTTTGTCCATTTATCAAAGGATGTTTATGAATCGGCTTGAAAGTTCTTGTTGATCTCGGTGTTGATTCTTGTTGAAACTCGAGAAATTATTGTGCCTTTTCCGATTGGTTAATGCCACTGATTTAAATTATTCATGCCGAAGTTTGATTCATTGAACCTTTGAAGGGCTTTGTACATCTTTATACATGCAAAAGAGGATGGAGGGATATAGAATAAAAGAAAAGGATGGCAAGGGGAAGGAATGTGAGAGAGAGAGAGAGAGAGAGAAACAGGGATGGGGAAGTGTTTGTTCATACTTGCTATATCGATGGATCCGAACGTCCAAAACTGCAACAAAATATTTATTTGAAAATGCAATTGTATATTTCGGTTTCATTACGAATGTTTTTGTTCACCCATCGGGAACAAACGACAACAACAAAAACAACCTTTGCCCTCTGTATTCACGTCGCTCCAAACTCGTCCTTTTCACGATATTTTGATGCTTCACCGCAAATGTTTCCGATGAACTTTGGTCGCAATGATTTTCCCCCCAACGTGAATTTCCACCATATAAATATGAAAACCCTTTTCCCCGCAACGTGACGCCACGACGAGACGTATTTGTAAACACTAAAAAGGCACAAACCCGCACGAGGACAGACGAGGTTGTCGGTTCGAGTAGTTGTGTTTACTGAGCCACTTAAGGTAAAGTTTCCCGGGTTTGTTTTCCATCTTTGCTTTGTATCATCTCATAAAAAAGTTTTCTTTAATTTGTGCTTCCGCACGACTTCAATCTGAAAACCGGATCGTTTGCTGCTTTACAAGATGTATCGACGCTGAACTACCAGAAATGCAAGCATCGGTTTGTGGAAGCTGTTCCTCCTTTTTCCCTTCTTCTTCTTGCCTACCGCTCGCACAACGATCAACGATCTGCATCAAACAAGTTGCCAACAAAATGGTATTCGCATGAAACTTCTTGTTTTTCCTCTGGTGGTAAAGCAAACCGTTATTGATGCCTTGATGTGCTGATTTGCACAGTTGATGTTCCCAGGATGATCTTCAACAAATTACGCAAAGTGCATTTTAACCAAAATGCATTTCATATAAAATGTTCATAAATACGGAATCGTTGAGATGTGACGGCCATGATTCCTGTTGAAACAATCTTATTGCCTTTGTAATAAAGAGTGCAATGCATGAACATGTGTTCATGGAATCATGATTATTGTGCTGCAATAGCCGATGTATGTATGGAGCCGACAAGGGTTTGCATTGAGTTGCTCAAAACTGATAAATTCATTGTCCGTGATGGCAGCTGCAGCCAGAACTCAGGTGTTAAATGTTAAGTCTGCAATTGTTGACCACAGATTAAGAGTTTTGGGTCAGGTGAGGTTGATAGGGGTTTGAAGAGCGTGCAGATATGAGTAGGGGATGGAAGTAGAAGCAGGAGGAGGTGATTGGAAGAATGCCTGCATCCTGGGGAGGGTCAGAGGTCTCCGAGCACTGAGCAGAGCAGCTGGTGAAGATGGAGAGATGACTGACCTGTCTGTTCTGAGAGCACCAGCACCAGCACCACACCAGCACCAGCATTTGTGCTTCTGCCTCATCATGGAAAACCAGTAATGTTGCAGCTTTAGATTACAAAGAATGCACGAAAGACAGACATGATGCCAGGGTATCAGCTCGTCGGGGAGAGCACTACTATTTTGAGCAATAGACGATTACCTTTTTTTTCCTCCTTTTTTTCTTCTTTTTTTGTATACAGAATCAAGGCTCGTGAAAGAGCGAACATGCATCACACAAACAAATCAAACAGACAAACAAAGTATATAAAAAGGGGAGCGGTAGACAAGATGAGGGGAGAAGGGGAAGCACATAAACACAACATTTGAGAACAGGGACCGAGAGACATGGAGACATCGAGAGAACTGTGGGAGGGAGAGGGCTTTGCGGGGGAGGCATGGGAAGGGTAGGGGTGGGAAAGGTATAAAACATATGCACACTGCCAGGACTTCCAGGAAAGAAGTTGGAATTTCAAAAAAGTGTATCTGGGGTGAATTAGCGGGGGTAGAAAAGATCAAGGTTTTGGATGGGGGAAGATAAGAGATGGTGGTGAACAGCTGTTTTAAAGACCTGGAGGGAGGAATGGGATTGAAGGGAGTGAGGGAGTTTGTTCCAGAGGCGGGAGAAAGGGGGAATGAAAGACTGAAGGTGAACAGAGAGTCTTGATTTTGGCAGTTTAATCATGAGGGTTGCAGGCAGATCTTGTGCGACTTGTAGGAATATTTGGGGGGCAGAGCCCAGAGAGAGCTGGGGGAGCAAGGCCAGAGAGAATGTCGGTAAAAGACAGAAAGACCACCAACCTGCCTGCGGTTAGTAAGTGAAAGGCCCTCGGAGGTAGCTTCAACGTGGGAAATTCCAATGATTCTGAACGCTTTGGTTTCAATAGCGTGAAGACGACCTAGGTGTGAGGCAGGAGCACCAGCCCAGAGGGGGGAACAGTATTCCATTGAGCTGCGGATGAAAGCCATATATGTGGTGAGGAGCTCAGGTGTGCCAAGGAAGGACGGAGGATGCCCAGTCGGCGACTGGCTTTGGAGGCCAGATTTGAAATGTGGTTTTCCCAGGAAAGATCATGGCAGATAGTGAGACCCAAAAGCTTGAGTGACAGAACTTCTTGGAGAGGGTTATTCAGAAAGTGGATGGGAGGGTTGTCCAGTCGGTCTTTTCGGAGAGACATCGTAAGAGTGTGAGATTTGTCAGGATTGAAAGACATGTTCCACTTGTTTGCCCAGTCTGTGATTTTGTCCAGATCTGCAGAGAGTGAGGAGGCTGCAGACTGCCAATCTAAGGGATGAGGAATGGAGCGGCAGAGAGTGGAGTCATCAGCAAAGAGATTGAGAGGATTTTCAAGAGAGTCAGAGAGATCATTGATGAAGACCAGAAAAAGCACAGGGCCCAGAACACTGCCTTGGGGAACTCCAGCCTGAACAGGACGAGGACATGAGAGAAACACATTCAGGGCCACACGTTGACTGCGACTAGAGAGGACGTCCGCCAGCCATGCGTGGAGATTTCCATGGATACCAAAGGAGGAGAGTTTGGTGAGCAGAGCGGGGTGCCAGACCGTATCGAAGGCTTGTGATATGTCAAGGGAGACAGCTCCAACTTCCTCTTTGGCATTGAGGACCTCCATCCATTGTTGAGACAGCAGAAGCAGCATGTCCAGAGTAGAGTGACCTGGTCTGAAACCAAATTGATGATCAGAGATCAAGCCATTGGAAAAGAGGAAAGGTTTCATATCCGAAGCAATGATGGATTCCATGACTTTGCTGATAATTGGGAGAAGGCTGATTGGTCTGTCGTTGCTAGGATCTGTTTTTGCACATTTTTTGTGTAAAGCGGTGATATTGGCTGATTTCCAAGCAGATGGCAGATTATCTTGAGCAAAAGAGAGGGTGAAGAGAACAGAGAGAGGGAATTAAAGAGTGGAAGAACAGGATTTTAGGACCCGTGGGCTGATACCGTCAGGTCCAGTTGCAGAATCAGAGTCGAGGGTTGACAGAAACTTTTCCACCTTGTCAGGAGGAAAGGACACAGAGTCCAGGAGCAGTTGGGTGTGACGGTACGGTGGCTACAGAGAGGGATGGGTTTGTGACACAAGATTTAGAGGCAAACACAGAGTTGCGGAATTCAGATTTTTCACGTGCGGAGTCAGCTTTGTAGCCGTTTGAGGTAAAGGAGGGGGTGGAGGGGGAACAAACACCAGAAAGAAACAGATTTGACCAGACGCCACCAGGATTTGGAAGAGGGGGACAGATAAGAGAGTTCGGGCTTGAGAACAGAGAGATATTGTTTCCTGGCTTTCCTGAGGGTGGAGACACACTTGTTTCGGGCTTTGTGAAAGGAAATGAGATTTCCTTCCGTAGGATTTGCTTTCCAGGAGACGAAGGCAAGTTGTTTCTGGGCAACAGCCTCACCACAAGATTCCGTGTACCATGGACGGGAAGAAGGATATGACAACTGAAGACGAGATGGGATAAATCTGTGCATTAGAGAGAGCAATTTACTTTGGAAGAATTCTCAGGATGAGTTGATGTCAGAGGCGGTAGAGATGGGAGACCAGTCCAGATGATTGATGGCTGCTTGAAGACCGTACCAGTTGGCCTGAGTGAAATGCCAGACTCGTCGATGCTGAGGTGGCTCACTGAGAATGGTCAGAGAGATGTCCACTTTAACAAGCACATGATCAGATGAGCTGATTGGAGCAGAAGAGCAGCAGACATTTTCAGGGAAGTTAGTTATAACCAAGTCCAGAAGAGAACATGCTCCGTTGACTGAGATCCGGGTCGGGAAATTGACAGATTGTGTCAGTCCCAGTGAGTCGCAGAAGTCCTTTGCTGAGGAGCCATGGCTGGTGAGAGAGGTACCCACACCCAGCCAACTGGCATGGTGACAATTGAAATCACCACATATGAGGAAGAGAGAGTTTGGATGAGTAGATAGAAGTTGGTCCATATTATCAGACAGCGAGATGTAGATGGGGTCATCACTGTTTGGTGGACGGTACAACACACATATGATCAAGAGGTGGGAGCGAAGGGGAAGCCGTAGCCAGAGGTATTCCTGGGGGTAAGGTGGAGAGAGGGCAGTGCAGGGCGAGTGAGAAAGAGAGTTTTTGATAAAGATGGCAACCCCACCTCCAGTACGAGGCCCAGGTCTATCATACCGGAGGAGGGAGTAACCCGGGAGAGATACTAAGGAATTAGAGACATCATGGAGGAAAGTTTCTGTTTAGCAGATCACGTCTAGTTTGTCAGAAGCAACCTGTATGGAGAGATCAGTTAAGTTTGAACGAAGGCCCCGGAGGTTTGAGGTCCATACCGTTAATGAAGAGGTAGGGGGAGCATCGGATACAGAACAGGGGGGGGGGGGGGGGAGGGGTATGGTAAGATGTGGAAGAGGAGGAGGTAGGGAGAGCTGTTGAAGGTGTGTCAGAGATTTCAGAATAGCTTGGAGAAAGGGAAGGATGGGGCGGACAAAAGGTTTGATGGTGATTGGGTGAGGCACAGTGAGGTGTTATTTGAGGAGGGGGAAGAGCGAGGCAGAAGGTTGGGGGAGATGGAGGTGAGAGTTAGAAGGGGGAAGAAGCGGGGAGGATGCTTTGAGGAGGAGAGGTTAGAGGGGGGAAATGGAGAAGAAATGAGGATGGGGAGATTTGAAGGGGAGGGGCGAGGGGGGAGTTTTTGAGGGGAGGGGTTAGGGGGGAGTTTAGGAGGGAAGGGACAAGGGGAGGGATTTGAAAGGGATGGGGGAGATTTGGTGGGGAGGGGGGAGTCTAGGAGGGGAGGGGCGAAGGGGAGTCTAGGAGGGGAAGCGTGTGGGGGGAGTTTAGGAGGGAAGGGGAAAGGGGGGAGATTTGAAAGGGATGAGTGATGGGGAGGATTTGGAGGGGAGGGGCAAGGGGGAAGATTTGAAAGGGATGGGTGATGGGGAAGATTTGGAGGGTTGGTTTGATGGGGAAGATTTGGAGGGGAGGGGTGATGGGGAAGATTTGGAGGGGAGGGGTGAAATTGGATTTTGGAAAGTGTACGATTAATGGGAAACGAACATTTATTGCAAAATGAGGTTCTTGTGACCTTCGAGTTAAAAATACGTTTAAGGACGCTGGAGGGGGGGGAGCGGGGGGGGGTGGAGTGCAGGTGAGTTTAGGGAATGTATGAAAGAGGCACTGTAAGAGATGGGATTTTTTTTTTTTTTGGAATGAATAGATTTGGTGAGTAAGTCGAAAGCAACATTTTAAAGAAGAAGAAAAAAAAGGTGTTGTAATACACGACAGAATGCAGTACTTCAGGGGAAAGTTTAAACATTTTAAAGTTTAACATTGAAAACTATCTGGGTAAATGGGGGTGAAACACGTGGTCAAAGAACGAACGAACGAATAAGAACAACGAATAAACAAATAAGTACAACGAATAAGAACAGAGAAGGAAATGTTTTTTTGTTTTTTTTGTTGAGATTTTAAACAAGGAAGTATGGGGTGAAAAGACTGGGAAAAATAGAGAACGAAAGTAGTTGGAGCACAATCGACGGACCACTGAGAGAAAAACAAGGCCTCAAAATACGTGGCACGAATTAACCGACGATATTTTATACAGTTATGAAAGATTAACACCGAGAATCTTCCAAGGGACACACTTTAGGTACACACACCATAAAATAAATACAGTTTTGACGAAAATACAAATGGGAACAATTACTTAACTTCGATAGCGTGGACAGCTTCGAAAAAACGTAACCTCGCCGGCAAGACCGGAAGCGGAAGTCCTCAGCCTGCAAGCCTTACAGCCTGCAAGCTGCAACTAAAACTAGCAAGTTGTTCAGAAGATGATGACCTAATAACTCGTACAGAAGAGGGTGACCGTTTCAAGAGGATGACGGTGCAAGCTGTAACTAATAACGGTCAGAATTTCCAGAGAATGACCATGCAAGCTGTAACTAATAACGTCCAGAATTTCAAAAGAATGACCATGCGAGCTGTAACTAATAACTAGTCCAGAATTTCAAGAGAATGACCAATACCATGCAAGCTGTAACTAATAACTAGTCCAGAATTTCAAGAGAATGAACGTGCAAGCTGTAACTAATAACTAGTCCAGAATTCTCAAGAGAATGACCATGCAAGCTGTAACTATTTAGCTAGTTCAGAATTTCAAGATAATGAGTGTGCAAGCTGTAACTAACAACTCGTTCAGAATTTCAAGAGAATGAGCATGCAAGCTGTAACTAATAACTAGTCCAGAATTTCAAGAGAATGAGCATGCAAGCTGTAACTAATAACTAGTTCAGAATTTCAAGAGAATGACCATGCAAGCTGTAACTAACAACTCGTTCAGAATTTCAAGAGAATGACCATGCAAGCTGCAACTAATAACTAGTCCAGAATTTCAAGAGAATGAGCATGCAAGCTGTAACTAATATCTTGTTCAGAATTTCAAGAGAATGCACGTGCAAGCTGTAACTAATATCTTGTTCAGAATTTCAAGAGAATGACCATGCAAGCTGTAACTAATAACTAGTCCAGAATTTCAAGAGAATGACCATGCAAGCTGTAACTAACAACTCGTTCAGAATTTCGAGAGAATGAACGTGCAAGCTGTAACTAATATCTTGTTCAGAATTTCAAGAGAATGCACGTGCAAGCTGTAACTAATATCTTGTTCAGAATTTCAAGAGAATGACCATGCAAGCTGTAACTAATAACTAGTCCAGAATTTCAAGAGAATGACCATGCAAGCTGTAACTAACAACTCGTTCAGAATTTCGAGAGAATGAACGTGCAAGCTGTAACTAATATCTTGTTCAGAATTTCAAGATAATGAGTGTGCAAGCTGTAACTAACAACTCGTTCAGAATTTCAAGAGAATGAGCATGCAAGCTGTAACTAATAACTAGTCCAGAATTTCAAGAGAATGAGCATGCAAGCTGTAACTAATAACTAGTTCAGAATTTCAAGAGAATGACCATGCAAGCTGTAACTAACAACTCGTTCAGAATTTCAAGAGAATGACCATGCAAGCTGCAACTAATAACTAGTCCAGAATTTCAAGAGAATGAACATGCAAGCTGTAACTAATATCTTGTTCAGAATTTCAAGAGAATGCACGTGCAAGCTGTAACTAATATCTTGTTCAGAATTTCAAGAGAATGACCATGCAAGCTGTAACTAATAACTAGTCCAGAATTTCAAGAGAATGACCATGCAAGCTGTAACTAACAACTCGTTCAGAATTTCGAGAGAATGAACGTGCAAGCTGTAACTAATAACTAGTCCAGAATTTCAAGAGAATGACCATGCAAGCTGTAACTAACAACTCGTTCAGAATTTCGAGAGAATGAACGTGCAAGCTGTTACTAATAACTAGTCCAGAATTTCAAGAGAAAGACCATGCAAGCTGTAACTAATAACTAGTTCAGAATTTCAAGAGAATGACCGTACAAGCATTAACTAATAACTAGTTCTGAATTTCAAGAGGATGACCGTGCAAGCGATAACTAACAACTCGTTCAGAATTTCAAGCGAATGAATGTGCAAGCTGGAACTAATAACTAGGTCAGAATTTCAAGAGAATGACCTCCGTGCTTGTTCCTTGGTTGATCTGTGCTGCTTGCTTGATGTTGAGCATTTAAAAGAGAAGTGCACTGACAAACAACCAGAGGTTGGCAATATTAGCGCAGGCTTTGATAGGCCTAATGGCGTCCTCCTGCGTCCAAATTCCTCTTAAGGAAACTCGTATTACATTATCTCTTCTCTCTTCCCTTCTCTCTATATTATAAAAGAAAGTTTTTGTTTGTTTGTGTGCGCAAGCTAATCTCCTGAACGGTGAAAGATAGGAGGAAACCTCTAATACAAAAAATGTCGGGACGGGCCCCGGGAAGGTTATAGACTAGATGGCGAGGCCAGTCGAGGCCGCTTCGGCCGGGCTGGGCCCATTTCACAATTTAAAGCTGAGCTGAATTATAGTCGTCATTCTTCTACGGCCGCAAGTAAAAGCTGAATTATAGTAGTAAATTCATTCAATACGATACTGAATTCATTCATTCAATACACACACGATCGAATACATTACTCCCTGGCGGGAGTAATGAGCCGTCCAAACCAGTGCTTTGAGCCTTTGATTATATATCTATATATTTTTTGATATGAAACCATTTTGTTTCGTCATGTAAGACGTTTATCATTCAGATATTAGACAGGTAATACAAGATTCAGGTGACTGGTTCCATATGTACTGTATACCTAGCTCGGCTTACTTAGGACACGTGACCCGTCTCTCACCCCAGGTATTAAATTTGAGGCAATTCCCGGTTTAATCTACAAATCCTACAGCTCAGCACGGAATCGGTTTAGGATTCCGTGTCAAGGACATGTGCAGCTGTTCTCATGACAACTCCTACATAGGTTTCTCAATCACTAAGGGTACCTGTTGACATTTGCTCGTCATTAAATTGAATTTTCCTTCGTGTTCGGCATTGTTATTCGACTGCTGTAATCTACAACCACCTGGAGTATCAATCAGCAAGGTGAGTTTTGGGGACAGGTCATCATGACGTGCCTTGCAGTGAGTTTGTGACGAAATCTCAATCACATAGGACAGGTATGCCTGCATAGGACAGGTAAATTCTGAACTTGGTGTCCCTCACAGGCGATGAGAGACCACCGGAGATGAACCCCGAGCGGAGCTGTTTCGCACACAACTTCGCAAGATTCCTGAAAATACAGGTGAAACTTCTTATAAACACCAATGGGAAGGACACATATCCGGGGCTTGTAAATGCACAGGTAAGTTTAAAATCAACTTCTACAATGATGATATCTATCTATAGTCTGTATTATAGCCAGGTGTTCACTCAATGGTTAAGGTGGCTCGAATGAGATTTAGGGTCCTGAGTTCAGCACCTGTTATCATTAAATGAACACGAGGTTGGTTGACTCAGCCTGTCATCCTTCCGAAGTCAGCAAAATGAGTACCAACGGGTTGGTATTAGAGGGCATTGCATCAGCAGTACAGCCACACCCCCAGAAAGATGATGCAACCAGCAGCCATAGGAAGCACAAAACCACAACCATCTATATTTTAACTAGAACAACACTCTTTGACGTCACGACGTCGACTGATTTGCCTCCGCCCACATTATTACATCATTATAATACTTAATAATTAATAATAATAATTCATTTATTTTGTATAGCGCTTTTCAAGTAGCCCAAAGGCGCTTTGACAGAGTGGAAAACATAATGCATAACAATACATGAAAACAACAATTGCAAAAAGACAAGAATCAATAGGGAAATATTTAAAGCAAAAGGAGGGAGAAGGAGAAGAGATAGTCAGGGGTTAAATGCTGTGGGTTGAATGTTGAATGCAGCGTTGAACAGGTGGGTCTTGAGTGATGTTTTGAATGTGGTGAGTGAGGAGGAGTCTCTGATGGTGTGAGGTAGTGAGTTCCAGAGGGTGGGAGCAGCGATGGAGAAGGCCCTGTCCCCCCAGGATCTGAATTTGGTCCGGATGGAGGGGGTCAGGAGGTTGGTACCAGCAGAGCGGAGGTTGCGGGTGGGAGTGTGTCTGGAGAGGAGGTCAGCCAGGTAGGATGGGGCCAGGTTATGGAGGGCTTTGTATGTCAGGAGGAGGATTTTGTACTGGATTCTCTGGGGGATGGGGAGCCAGTGAAGCTTGTAAAGGACGGGGGTGATGTGGTCACGGGTCCGGGAATGAGTGAGTAGACGGGCAGCGGAGTTCTGAATGTATTGGAGTTTATTGGTGATTTTTGAGGGTGAACCATAGAGTCCAGATTTACTTGTACTAAGTTTGATTTAAATCCATTCAGCTGTTCTCAAATTATCACATTTTTAACTGGCATGACCTCTGACCTTTGATCGCTTGAACACCAAAATCGAATCAGTTAAACTTCAGGGTCTTCTGGGTCATCTCGGTATTAAAGGTCTTTTGGGTCTTCGGGGGCTATTGGGTCTTTTGGGTTTTCGGGGTCTTTGGGGTATTTGGGGTCTTTTGGGTCTTCAAGGTATTTTTGGTCTTCATTGTCTTTTGCGTCGTTGGGGGTATTTGGGGTCTTTGGGTGATTTGGGGTCTTCAAGGTCTTTTTGGTCTTCATTGTCTTTTGGGTTGTTGGAGTATTTTGGGTATTTGGGGTCTTTTGGGTCTTTGGGTGATTTGGGGTCTTCAAGGTCTTTTTGGTCTTCATTGTCTTTTGGGTTGTTGGAGTATTTTGGGTATTTGGGGTCTTTTGGGTCTTCAAGGTCTTTTTGGTCTTCATTGTCTTTTGGGTCGTTGGGGTATTTTGGGTATGTGGGGGCTTTTCGGTATTTGGGTAATTTTGAGTCTTCAGGGTCTTTTGGGTGTTGGGGTCTTCTGTGACTTTTGGGTATTTTGGGTCTTCGTGGTCTTTAAGGGTCTTTTACATATTTTGGGTCTTTTAGAGCATTGGTGGTCTTTAGAGTCTTGGGGGACTTAAAAAGTCTTCAACGGTCTCAGGGGTCTAAGTAGTCTAAAGGGTCGAAATGTATATTCCAACGGTACATGAATAATAGACAGGAGGCAACCGAAGTTCAAACAGTACGTAATTAATAGATATATAATCACACGGCTTCACTTCCTCACCTCTTCACGGCTTCACGGACCGTGTTTTTTGGTTTTATATATTGTATTTTGGGGTTTTTTTGGATCAGAAATTTTAAGAACTTGCATATTGGTTCACTGGACATATTGTTCTTATTCATATTATATTATCTTTATTATTATTATCTTATTCATATTCATATCTTATTCATATTGCATATTGTTCTTTGCTGATGACTCCACTCTCTGTCGCTCCATATCTCATCCCTCAGATCGGCAGTCTGCAGCCTCCTCACTCTCTGCAGACTTGGACAAAATCACAGACTGGGCAAACAAGTGGAACATGTCTTTCAATCCTGACAAATCTCACACTCTTACGACGTCTCTCCGAAAAGACCGACTGGAAAACCCTCCCATCCACTTTCTCAATAATCCTCTCCGAGAAGTTCTGTCGCTCCATATCTCATCCCTCAGATCGGCAGTCTGCAGCCTCCTCACTCTCTGCAGACCTGGACAAAATCACAGACTGGGCAAACAAGTGGAACATGTCTTTCAATCCTGACAAATCTCACACTCTTACGACGTCTCTCCGAAAAGACCGACTGGAAAACCCTCCCATCCACTTTCTCAATAATCCTCTCCGAGAAGTTCTGTCGCTCAAGATTTTGGGTCTCACGATCTGCCATGATCTTTCCTGGGAAAACCACATTTCCAATCTGGCCTCCAAAGCCAGTCGCCGACTGGGCATCCTCCGTCGTGCGAAGTCCTTCCTTGGCACACCTGAGCTCCTCACCACATACAAGGCTTTCATCCGCAGCTCTATGGAATACTGCTCTCCCCTCTGGTCTGGTGCTCCTGCCTCACACCTAGCTCGGCTTCACGCTGTTGAAACCAAAGCATTCAAAATCATTGGAATCTCCTGCGATGAAGTCAACTCCAAGGGCCTTTCACTCACTCACCGCAGGCAGGTAGGTGGTCTTTCCGTCTTCTACCGACTCCTCTCTGGCCTTGTTCCCCCAGCTCTCTCTGGGCTCTGTCCCCCAAATATTCCTGCAGGTCGCACAAGATCTGCCTGCAACCCTCTTATGGTTAAACTAACAAAATCAAGACTTTCTGCTCACCTTCACTCCTTCATTCCTCTTTTCTCCCGCCTCTGGAACAAACTCCCTCACTCTCTTCAATCCCACTCCTCCCTCCAGGTCTTTAAAACAGCTGTTCACCACCATCTCTTCTTCCCCCATCCAAAACCTTGATCTTTTCTACCCCCGCTAATTTCACCCCAAATCCACTTTTCACCCCTCAGCCCAAATTGGGCTAAGGGGTATTGTCGTCACGGACGTCGTCCGGGCGTCCGGGCGTCCGTCAACTTTTGGTTTCCGTCAATTTCAAGGAGAACAGCTTGTCCGATTAAATCCATTTTTGCAGTGTGTGTTGGGGTTGAGTAGAGGAAGGTTCCTTTCGAAATGGGCCTGCTGCGATTTTCAATATGGCCGCCACGTTGTTTGCTTTTACACGAGCCTCGATCTTGTATACAAAAAAACAAACAAAAAAACTGCGATACTTTTCATACGATTGACTTGAACGTTGAGCAGGGTTTACATTTTGGGTAACTCAAGCATATTTTGGTTTTGAGGTGAAAAGTTCAAGGTCACCAAAAATCGTCAACTTTTTGTATTTTCACCTTTGCCACCGAAGGTGGGAGGAGGTTATGTTTTCACCCCTGTCTGTCTGTTTATTACTTGGTAAAAGAGAATTTCAAACCGGAGTGATCAAGTATATTGATCACTCCGGTTTGTGTGTTTGTTTGTGTGTGTTTCTGTGTTTGTTTGTGTGTGTGTGTGTGTGTGTATGTATGTGTGTGTGTGTTTGTTTGTTTGTGTGTTTCTGTGTTTGTTTGTGTGTTTGTGTGTGTGTGTTTGCGTGTTTGTGTGTGTGTTTGTTTGTGTGTGTTTGTTTGTTTGTTTGTTTGTGTGTGTGTGTGTGTGTTAGTGTGTGTGTGTGTGTGTTTATGGGCGTTTGTGTGTGAGTGTGTGTTTGTGTGTATGTGTGTTTGTGTTTGTGTGTGTGTGTTTATGTGTGTCTGTTTTTGTGTTTGTTTGTGTGTGTGTGTTTGTTTGTGTGTCTGTTTTTGTGTTTGTTTGTGTGTGTGTGTGTGTGTAGTGTGTGTGTGTTTGTTTGTGTGTGTGTGTGTGTGTGTGTTTATGGGCGTTTGTGTGTGAGTGTGTGTTTGTGTGTATGTGTGTTTGTGTTTGTGTTTGTGTGTGTCTGTTTTTGTGTTTGTTTGTGTGTTTGTGTGTGTGTTTGTTTGTGTGTCTGTTTTTGTGTTTGTTTGTGTGTGTGTGTGTGTGTAGTGTGTGTGTGTTTGTGTGTGTGCTTGTGTGTGTGTGTTTGTGTGTGTGTGTGTGTGTGTGTTTGTGTGGTTGTTTGTGTGTGTGTTTTTGTGTGTGTATTTGTGTGTGTGTGTTTATGTGTGTGTATTTGTGTGTGTGTGTGTGTTTATGTGTGTGTGTGTGTTTGTGTGTGTGTGTTTGTTTGTGTGTTTGTCTGTCCACTCACTTATACTTACCTACAGGTCACAATTTTAAACCGATCTTCACGAAACTTCACCAAATGATAGAGTTTGTGGTCAGACAGAATCGTATTTATTTTTGAGGGCAAAAGGTCAACCGCCTTTTATTAATTCCTAAAATCCTCAATTTTCATCCGATTGACTTGAAATTTTAAAAGGATTTTGAAATCAACAAACTTAATTCAAAGACCTACTATTTTGAGGTCAACATAGGTCACAAGCTCAACATAGGCCAGAGGTCAACCACTTTTTTTCGAATTTCTAAAATCCCCAATTTTCACCCAACTGTCTTGAAATTTGTGTAACATTTTCATTTGTTTGATTGTTTGTTTGTGAACAGTACATCTCAAAACGTTGTTTACTGATTGGGACAAAATTTGTTGGAGAGGTTGAGTGTATGACAAGGACTAAATGATTAGATTTTGATGCAGATCCGGATCTGGATCTGATCATTTTTAAGTGGTTCTTCACCATTGAGTTAGGGGAAAAAACAATATATGGCAAGATATCTCAAAAAGTTGTGGACGGATTCAGACGAAACGTGGTGGACAGGTTGGGTATGTAACAGGGAACAAGCGATTTGATTTTGGTTAAGGTTCGGATCGAGTTCCGGCCTATCAGTGGATATACTGTTCAGTCTGGTGGAGATACCGTTCTAGTTCTCTCTGTGTTGTTCTTGGTTGTTTTGTGGTCCTCCATCCAGTCCTTCAAAAGGGCTGTCCATCATCACCTCATGCTTTCTCCCATACCCACCACTGCTCATTTATCATGTCGTTGAACCCTCTCCTCCTGCCGATAGCTACGTGTTCCACTTTGATCCTCTGTCAGTCTGTGTACCTGCTACCCTCTGGTGTTTAGCTCCTCCAAGACCAGTTTTGGGGGTAAATAAAATACAACTAGTAATGTTAGGCGTCCATACCATCCATGGCCATTTTGTTGAAGTCGGCCGAGGCCCTCACTTGTTTTTCTTCTGGCTTCACTTTTTCTTGGCTTGGTCCCTCATGGTTTTGTCACATCTGATTTTAGATACAGTCACACAATTTAAATAATTATGAAGGTAAATCGATCTAAAAATGTTTAAAATCCCAGCTGTTACACTTACGTTACAGAGATGCCGATATCATCAATGATGTGTAACATTATCAGTGACATTTCATTGTAACTGCGGATAGTGCGGATAGTGCGGATGGTGCAGATGATGTGGATGATGCGGATGGTGCGGTTGGTGCAGATGGTGCGGATGGTGCGGATGGTGCGGATGGCGTGGATGGCGCGGATGGCGTGGATGGCGTGGATGGCGTGGATGGCACAGATGGCGCGGATAGTGCGGATAGTGCGGATGGTGTGGATGGTGTGGATGGCGCGGATGGCGCTGATAGAGCGGATGGTGCGGATGGCACGGATGGCGCGGATGGCGCGGATGGCGCGGATGGCATGGATGGCGTGGATGGCGCGGATGGTGCGGATAGTGCGGATAGTGCGGATAGCACTTGGATCACAAAGTGTGCATGCTGGCTACCTGTACACATTCATGACCTGATCATGCTCGCCCATGCACACCCTTCCATTGCAGAAGCATTCCTGAAAGGACAGTTTGTGGTGGACAAGATGGTGTGACCATTTTCAGGTGTCGCTATTGACCAGGCACATGAGCAAAATAATGCTCTCATCATGGGTGATGGAGTCGGTGTTGGCATCACTGAAAACCCATGGGTACTGCATTAGTGGATGGTAGGTGGACCCAAGACAGCAAGAGCTATACAATAATTTGGAAGTGCCATGGACAAAAAAAATCAACATCCTTAAGCTGATCAAGTACCTTAAGCAACAAAAATTCCAAACAACGCACAGGAATCCTCAAGGTTAATTCAATCTGGATAAACCTCCTGCTGGAGATATTTCATCTTAACAGGGTTCATCCGGTAGGGGTGTTGTTTCACGGGAGTGGCCTCCGCCACATCAATATCATGACATACCAGATCGGTACGACCAGGTACATCTGTGAACAAATGTGCAAACTCAGGAATGAGGTTGGATAATTGTCCTTGTTGTTCCCTCGTCAAATGTCCTAATTTCTGGTCTAGGTTCCTAAACACTTCAGTGTTCGTCAATCTGGGGCAAGCCTGGTCATCAATGCTATCGAACTTCACACTGGCCTCAAACTCTGGATTCTCTTGCACACTGACTACAGATATGACAGGTGAGACAGGAGCCATTTTTTCCACAGGCTTCCTCTCATAATGTTTCTTAAGTCGGTTAATGTGACACAGCTGCTGCTTTTTCCATCGGTCGGGAGTTGTCACATACTCTAACACAGTTGACTGCGACTCCTCCTGTAGCCACTGATCATTCACCAGTTTCTAAACGTCCTCAAACCGTGTGTCCAAACACGAGTTCAAAAGGACTGAATCCCAATGACTCCTGAACAGATTCCCTCATAGCAAACATCAATACGGGTTTTCCCTCGTCCCAATCCTTGTCATATTTAAAGCAGTAAGTTCTAATCATATTCTTTAATGTCTGTTGAAACCTTTCCAAGGCCCCTTGGCTCTCGGGATAGTAAGTACTTGACTTCACTTGCTCCACTCCCAACAGGTGTACCACTTGCTGAAAAAGCTTTCACATGAAGTTGGAATCCTGATCAGACTGGATGACCTTAGGTAGGCCAACCAGGGTGAAAATTTTAATCAAGGCCTTTGCAATAACTGCCACAGTAATTTTCCTAAGAGGCACCGCTTCTGGGAACCTAGTGGAAGCGCACATGATGGTCAGCAGATACTGATGTCCAGCCTTAGTTTTAGTTGAAGGACCTAAGTAGGTGATAAATGTTGCTTCTGGGACACCTCCGTTTAACATGGGAAATCCCTATCTAATGTCATTTACCCCCCTGTTTTAAAAAAAATCATAAACACCTCTATTTCTCCCTCTATGAACCTATAATCCTTCTCGCCTTATGAACCTATAATCCTTCTCGCCTTATGAACCTATAATCCTTCTCACCTTATGAACCTATAATCCTTCTCACCTTATGAACCTATGATTTTCTTCCTTTATGAACCTATAATCCTTCTAGCCTTATGAACCTATGATCATTCTCACTTCCATGTAAATTTTACCCTATTCCCCCCACTACCCCCTTAATGTAGTTCCTTAGACCACTCTGCTAATGAGCCTATAAATATATTATCTCTTTCTAACTTTTTTAAGAGTTCCATTCTCCTATAGAACTCATCCCCATCAAGTATATTTATAAAGTATACAGGTTCCTTAACCTTTTGTTGTGAAAGTATAAAGTGGTATGTTTCACGGAGGGTTCTTGTTTGACCTCCTCCTCTCCCACATACCATTTTAAAATTATAATATTTATTATCCGATTTATAACCATTAAAGTTCTCACTCCACTCTAATATATTTTTCTTCCCACCCTCCATTACCCCACTTAACAAATGAATACGTTTATCCGTCTTGAGAACCTTCTGACCAGTGATTCTCTCAACCTCTTGAATCTGATATTTTTCACATTCGTTATGTTTTCCATTTATATACCAAGGTTGATTACACCTCCACTCTTTAGTCTGGTTGATACTTGGTTCTATCATTTATATAATAGTAAAAAAGGTGGCGGTAGCCCGTTAAAATCCCTAACCCCCCTTTTTAACTTATCACTTATATATATATATATCTTATATACTTATATAACCATAAGGGAGACGATCAATTCCATTTTCTAAAATAAACCTCTTATCATCAAAAGCCCCCAATGCTTTCTTATTCACCTCTTCTGAATATAATTGATGTTTATAACTTCTTATTCCATTAATCTTTCTAAACTCTTCTTTCTTTGTTGTTAAACAGTTATAATAATCCTTAAAGTTTATTGTTTCTTTAATGACATTTTTCTTTATACCTTTTAACTTCTTATCAGTCTTTTCAACGTTATTCACAATGTATTTATAAGCATAAGCCTTCGACCTCAATCCCACAAATTCACTCATAACATTTCCTCCCAATTCATCCTTGAACTTTCCAATCACCTTTTTATTTTTAGAAGAGAACAACTCACTCTCTGGACTGTAATTACTTGTATCATAGATATTAATGTCCTTTTTCATATCTGAATAAACATCATCAGTATTAATTTTCAAAATAAAACTATCAGTATCCATATACAACAATGACACATTATCCTTATACTTTGATTTTAGATTAATATAAAAGTAATCATACATTAATGACTTTGACAAGTCAAGAATTGATGTTCCAATGTAAATAGGTTTGTCCATTTCAATACTCTCTTTAACCAAATGGATCGCACAAAAGTTCTCAGTAAAGACCTCAGCTCTAGTAAAACTCGGTCTATTAATTAATTTTGATGCTTGTTCCCAAGATGTTGCTAGTCTGATATTTTGTCTTTTCCTCACATTCTCCATGGTCTTACCAAAGACCGCATTATTCATCAATTTATAAAAGTCTTTCTCAAAATCTGTTTTTGACTCTGTTCTTCTTTGTGTATTAAAATCAATGTACCCCTTTAACCAATGACTTTGATTGAACTTTAGAACCCTGTGGATCTTCTCTACTCTTAGACCTTTTGATAAATATTGTCGCAAATTTCTTTGGTGTAGTACATAATTTTTCTTGTTATATAATGTAGTAAGTAATTTTTCTGTTGATTCACCTATATCAAACGATCGTTGATAATCACTCAACCATTCTTTCTTTGGACTTTCTTTCTCACAAGCAAATGGAAGATCTTTATGTTTGATATGAAGTTCTTCAGGATATTTTAAATCGACCTCAAAATAATAACCAACCTTTGAATCATCCAATTGTTTTTGTGTAGAGATACATACATCTTGTAAAACCTTTGTGTAGTCTTTTTCCTTTACCCATCTTAGTTTCCCATAAGGAAGAGCTTGAGACATTGCCCAGCCATACAAGTTGTTTGCGTCATAGTACATCAAGTAAGAACTCTCTTTCGTTGAATCATAATTTGGAAGATATTTGTTATTTGCTTTTGCGTAGCTGCTCGAGCATACTTGTGAAATTCCACCTCTTTTTGCCTTTTCAATCATCAAAAGCATATCAACATCGGTTATCAAATCCAAAGCTTGTTTTGTCATTTTCAACATCGCACTCCAGGCCAATCCAGGTGCTGTGTAGTAGTGAGCAGGATCCAATCCATATCCAGTGCGACAAACAGATCTAAAGGCTTCAAATACATCGGCCAATAAAAGCACATCAGTTTTGAGATACAAATCGTGATACTCGCCAAGATTCTTGATGTTATATTTTTCCCAAACATTTTGTGCGTGTACATAATCTTTATCAGATATATGACTGTTGTTTAATTTGTTATCGAAATTTTCTTTTAAAGGAAGTTGTGTTTCATTGAATCTCTCAAATGAGTCCATATAGTCATAGAGGTAAATTCCCTTTTGTGTTAGAAAATCTTTATCTGAAAAATACTCTGAAAGACATGGAAACTCTTTTAGATTTTGAACCAAGTTAGCCAATGGACTTGCCATGAATTTAAATGTATCAAGAAATCTGATATGAGTAATAGGAGATGTGTGAATTGTTTTTGTGAATGAAATGTATTTCTGATCTGTGTTAGGAATTGCTGAAATGTGTCCAGATGTCTTTGAAAGTTCATTAATAAATAGATGCGTATCATAATGAGCATTGTTATGAAGAAAGACAGGAATGAAAGAGGGGAGTTGATAATTAATATTACAACTTTGATGAGCTGGACCTCTATATTTACCAGTGAGATGACAATGATCTCTAACCTTTAGACCTTCACCAATTTTTTCCTCACAAATATGACAAACATTGTTTTTTCTAAATTCCCTTTTCTGTTCACTCGTCAAAGACATTGGTTTATTAGTTTCTCTCATTATCTTGGTTAATCGGACACAGTCTTTTTCTAGTCGTTTCACAAACTCCTCTGAGGTATTTGAGCCTCTATACTCCTCTAACTTGTTATATTTATCACCAACGGATGATTTGATATAATAACAAAAACCGCAAGGAGTATGTTTTTGATATTTATTTGTGTATGAATCTTTTGGATCTGGAGAAGCAGTATCTATTTTTTCTAGAATACTTTCAAAATCAGCATATATAACAAATGGATGTTTGATCTTTTTCTTTTCATCTTTGAATGTGATATTTGAGCCTTCTTTAGGCATATTGATTACCGTTGATTTATGTTCACCACAATAATTTGAATGTTTATCTAATCTTTCTTGTGTATGGAAGAAGTTAAGACAACGCAAACAAATATATATTTTATTTGTTC